>NW_018408325.1:0-1090 GCF_002113885.1 Mizuhopecten yessoensis | reverse complement strand
CTGTTTCCCATGAGTGGAGGGAATCCTGTCATGGATGCTGAATTCAAGGCTCTAAAAAAATTAAAAGTTTGGAAAACATAGTGATTACACTATTTCATATATTATAACAACTCTTAAATATTGTCCTTACTTCCAAACTCATATCTCATATTTAAACATTTTATGTTTCATACTTAAAATAATAAACTTTGAAATTTCAAAATAACAACATCCTTTATTATATATATTTAATTATATACTCATTGTTACCTTTAGGAGAGAACTAATATAGGCTATGCCTCTTATTCAATCCTTTTTCTAAATGAAATAAAATTTGTTGAAATAAAAAATAAAAAATACTCCATCCAACATCAATTAAAAGTTTGTTTACACTGGTCAATTTAAGAGCACCCTTTACAATTATAGACGTTTCTTTCTTAATTTGTTCTTATTGTTGTTTTAGATCAACTGAAATATTTTCCCATATATGGTCACGATTTTCTAGGTCTGCTAGCCCGGTTATATCAACGCTCCTTAACTTAAATGTTTCTTAAAATCGCTAAGGAACTCCTGGCAGAAAAATACAGGAAAACAATGTAAACAAACAATATCTTTTTTGCGGCTTTGGAAACCCGACAATTTCCCTATCTGTTTCTTTTTTTTTTTTGTTTCTTGAAAAAAAAATCAGATCTGGGAATGGGAGATAGGTTTCCCTTCTTCCTTAATTAATATTGGTGTCCGTCTTGATATATCCAAATGAGAAGACGATTTAATCGGCAATTCCAAGCGGAACAGTCAGACGAAAAGACTTTATATTGCGTACCTAACGTGTGTTATAACACATTGTATGCGCAAGTTATTCGCTTTTACGTTATTGTGGCCTAGCTTATTCATTCATATCTGCATAATGTCCCGGTAGTAGGAATGGGAAATACCAACTACTTTTGTCTAGGACATCAATCTTTACTAAGTTTACTATTTTTATTTCTATAAATAGATCAGTTTACAAAGTGTGACGCTGTAGCTATACATATATAGGCATACTTGTAGCATGTGTTTTTGGTCACTGATCACATCTTGTAAATGATTAATGCTTGCTTTCTGTGAGCGG
>NW_018408324.1:3345-4860 GCF_002113885.1 Mizuhopecten yessoensis | reverse complement strand
TATAACCGTACTGTTGACCGTAAGGTTACATGACTGGATACGTTTGTAATCCTACTGTTGGCCGTTAGGTTACATGACGGAATACATTTATAACCTACTGTTGACCGTTAGGTTACATGACTGAATACATTTATAACCGTACTGTTAGCCGTTAGTTTACATGAATGGAAACATTCATAACCGTACTGTTGGCCGTTAGGTTACATGACAGGATACTTTTATAATCCGACTGTTGGCCGTTAGGTTACATGACAGGATACATTTATAATGCTACTGTTGGATGTTTGGTTACATGAATGGATACATTTATAATCCTACTGTTAGCCGTTAGGTTACATGAATGGAAACATTCATAACCGTACTGTTGGCCGTTAGGTTACATGACAGGATACATTTATAACCGTACTGTTGACCGTTAGGTTACATGACTGGATAATTTATATCCGTACTGTTGGCCGTTATGTTGCATGACTGAATACATTTATAACCGTACTGTTAGCCGTTAGGTTACATGACTGTATTCATTTATAACTGTACTGTTGGCGTTTGGTTACATGACAGGATACATTTATAACCTACTGTTGACTGTTATGTTACATGACAGGATACATTTATAACCGTACTGTTAGCCGTTAGGTTACATGAAAGGATACATTTATAACCGTACTGTTGACCGTTAGGTTACATGACAGGATAATTTATATCCGTACTGTTGGCCTTTATGTTGCATGACTGAATACATTTATAACCGTACTGTTAGCCGTTAGGTTACATGAATGGATCCATTTATAACCGTACTGTTGACCATTAGGTAACATGAATGGATACATTGATAACCGTACTGTTGACCGTTCGGTTACATGACTGAATACATTTATAACCGTACTATTAGCCGTTAGGTTACATGACTGGATACGTTTATAACCGTACTGTTAGCCGTTAGGTTACATGAATGGATACATTTATAACCGTACTGTTGACCGTTAAGTTACATGACTGAATACATTTATAACCGTACTGTTAGCCGTTAGGTTACATGACTGGATACGTTTATAACCGTAATGTTAGCCGTTTGGTTACATGAATGGATACATTTATAACCGTACTGTGACCGTTAGGTTACATGACTGAATACATTTATAACCGTACTGTTAGCCGTTAGGTTACATGACTGGATACGTTTATAACCGTACTGTTAGCCGTTAGGTTACATGAATGGANCTACTGTTGACCGTTAGGTTACATGACTGGATACATTTATAACCGTACTGTTGGCCGTTTGGTTACATGACAGGATACATTTATAACCGTACTGTTGACTGTTAGGTTACATGACTGGATATATGTATAACCGTACAGTTGACCGTTATGTCACATGACAGGATACGTTTATAACCGTACTGTTGACTGTTAGGTTACATGACAGGGTACGTTTATAACCGTTATTGTTGGCCGTTAGGTTACTTGACAGTATACATTTATAACCGTACTGTTGGCCGTTATGTAACACGCCTG
>NW_018408324.1:0-1089 GCF_002113885.1 Mizuhopecten yessoensis | reverse complement strand
TGACCGTAAGGTTAGATGACAGGATATATTTATAACCGTACTGTTAGCCTTTAGGTTACATGACTGAATACATTTTTAACCGTACTGTTAGCCGTTAGGTTACATGACTGGATACGTTTATAACCGTACTGTTACAGGATATATTTATAACCGTACTGTTGGTCGTTAGGTTACATGACTGGAAACATTCATAACCGTACTGTTGACCTTAAGGTTAGATGACAGGATATAATTATAACCGTACTGTTACAGGATATATTTATAACCGTACTGTTACAGGATATATTTATAACCGTACTGTTGACCGTAAGGTTAGATGACAGGATATATTTATAACCGTACTGTTGGCCGTTTAGTTACATGACAGGATACATTTATAACTGTACTGTTGGCCGTTAGTTTACATGACTGGAAAAATTTATAACCGTACTGTTAGCCGTTAGGTTACACGACTGGCAACATAAATAACCGTACTGTTAGCCGTTGGGTTACATGACTGGATACATTTATAACCGTACTGTTAGCCGTTAGGTTACATGACTGGCAACATAAATAACCGTACTGTTAGCCGTTGGGTTACATGAATGGATACATTTATAACCGTAATGTTGACCGTTAGGTTACATGACTGAATACATTGATAACTGTACTGTTAGCCGTTAGGTTACATGACTGGCAACATAAATAACCGTACTGTTAGCCGTTAGGTTACATGAATGGATACATTTATAACCGTACTGTTAGCCGTTAGGTTACATGACTGAATACATAAATAAGCGTACTGTTGGCCGTTAGGTTACATGAATGGATACATTTATAACCGTACTGTTAGCCGTTAGGTTACTTGACTGGAAACATAAATAACCGTACTGTTGGCCGTTAGGTTACATGACTGGAAACATAAATAACCGTACTGTTGGCCGTTAGTTACATGAATGTATACATTTATAACCGTACTGTTGGCCGTTAGATTACATGACTGGATTCATTTATAACCGTACTGTTCGCCGTTTGTTTACATGACAGGATACATTTATAACCGTCCTGCTGACTGTTAGGTTACATGACTGGATATATGTATAACCGTAC
>NW_018408323.1:5833-7348 GCF_002113885.1 Mizuhopecten yessoensis | reverse complement strand
CTATATTAGCATCTAACAGAGGGCAGCACATTCAATTCATGTCATTAGAACCCAGCAGAGGGAGCCACTTTAAACTGTCCAGACAATTGGTCCTAGTAACCTCCCCTACATTCATCGACATTAACAGTGTCAATATGACGTACTTGTTGGCCAAACTGAAAGTTTGTTTATTCTTTTCGTTTTAATTTTCATAAACATCAACAGGTTCATTTACCATGACCCTCTTTCATCATAAACAGATGACAGTTACAAGGTTTCCGCCAACTTTTATGTCATTTTGATATCATAATAAATATGATATACCTCCTTTACAAATACCAACCATCCCTGTAAGCAGGGATAACAAAACACTCTAACATATAATGATATGTAAAATGTTTTGATACAGATACCTGAGACTGCTATTCCGGGTTTGGTAGGTAAGTTTGACTGTAGTGATACACATGGCCGAGTATTAGGTTTCCTGTTTGTGTGTGTAAACAACGTATAATGTTGTACTACCTTTGTATTAGCATTGTCTGCGGTGCACCGTATCACACAGGTGGACACCTACTGTATGGCCACCACTGTAACCCCCAATCCCACATTACCTCATCACAAATACATACATGTTGGTTTGCTGCTTGGAATGTTTAATTTCTTAAAAGGCATAAGGGGTTGAAAGTGAAGTTGTTTTTTTTTTATATAATCTTGTCACAAAATCTTAAATGGTAATAAAGCTGGATACCTCCCAAGAACAATTCATGGCAAGAAATTGACAAGAAACAAGGTTTTGTTTGGCATTCGTAATGAATAATGAGGAAATTGTTAATGGTGTAGCCATACATTTTAGCAGCACTGTCGGGGGTTTTGTTGCTTATTGAGAATGAGCAAACATCTTTTATTTTTTTAAACAAAATTGTCTTTCCAGCTACTCCTATCTGACTTTGGGCAGTTTCTAATTCATCATTCGGTACCTTCTTAGGTGCATACTCTCATTAAACTTTGCTTCTTTTTATTTTAATCCAAAATTGAACAGAAATATCTTAATGATACATATAATTTTTGCATGTGACATATTGATTAAAGTTCAATGTGTCCATGATACCATTGACCGTGTGGTACATGTATGGGTACAAAGCAGGGGTTTTCTAACTGAAATGCCCTGGTTTTGTGTTATCTTTGTCCTAGTTATTTTTATCACTGGCTTGATAGTTGACTAAATAGTCCCTTTAATACAAGACGGTTTTTTAAATAGCACAAATTTTCCAGTTCTTAAGATATTCAATTGAGTTTCACTGCTGCAAGTCAATAGCCACACACACAGGCATAAAAGCTGAGGTGTTGATTAATTAAAAGTTAATTAAAAGTAAATCATATCATTTTTTCATCAGACTTGATGGATAAGAAAAAGGAAACTTTGAATAGTATTGTTTCCCCAACAAAACTTAAGAAACCTAAAGCTCTAAACCATATGATAACTCAATTCTACCATTGACGTTTTAACGTCCTAGCCATTCAGTCCTGGCCACTGTG
>NW_018408323.1:1424-2105 GCF_002113885.1 Mizuhopecten yessoensis | reverse complement strand
GTGTATGTCCTTACCTAAGATCTGTGAGTAGTTGTGGGTGTGTATATGTCCTTACCTAAGATCTGTGAGTAGTTGTGGGTGTGTATGTCTTTACCTAAGATCTGTGAGTAGTTATGGCTGAGTATGTCCTTACCTAAGATCTGTGAGTAGTTGTGGACAGGTGTGTTAGAACTGATTCCTGCGACAGCTGTATGGTAGGACACTATATCCTGTAGCACCTCTGCCTCTGACATCTTAATGTCACCGCTGTGTTGTCTGAAAATATCAACAATAAACATATAAATAAGCAAACCTACCAATCAGTGTCTAACCTGACCTTGCACATAGCACAAGTTGTCAACAAGAGGCCCTGAGGGTCTGTACCGCTCACCTGGATATCAAATGCAATCATGATAAAATATTCTCATTAAAAGGAGAATTGCAAATAAGTCTCCAGGTGCAGGGAAAGGCCACTGGTTGATGGGCTAATCCTTATAGAATGACTGTGTTGATTGCTTCATGCCCAGCAATTGCACATATATGGTCATGGGATGGGGATCTCTACTGAGCAATCCATAACTACATGGCCCCCCCCCCCCTCCAAACAAACAAAGTTGGAATGATAAACAAGAAGATACTTTGTATTATTATTACCTGGGTTCCAGTATATGACATTTTTTAGCATAGGTACCAACCGATGAC
>NW_018408323.1:0-1086 GCF_002113885.1 Mizuhopecten yessoensis | reverse complement strand
TTTACAGATCTTATTAATACACTGTCTTACTGAATAATTTGACTATATACATTGAACAATAACAGGAAAATTCTCCTACATCTTAAAATGTATATAATCCTCTTTGCGGAAAAAGGGTGGTTTCCAATTAACCTAGATTAACCTCTGATATCATATAAAGATAATTATCCCATAGAATTAACTTACTCTAGAGACACTATTCCCATCATTAACATTGATCACTTATACCAATGATATACCACATTCCCTGCTCATCACTTTTAATAGGACTGTAATAATATCACCCTTATACGGCTGTACATGCCTACAGTGTAGCTGATGATTGACACATCAATAAATCAAACTTGTCTTTGATGAGTTAAAATTTGCATTAAGAACATAGTGATCACAATAAAACAATGAAAGCATGTCAAATATGTAGACATGTCTGTTAATTGTCAACATTTAGGTGGAAATTCTCAAATGAGCAATAAATATATAATTATGGATCTGTTAGGATTAGTAAACTCTATTTATGAAATTATTTGCATGTCAAAATAACATCAAAGTAAAATATTATAGAAAAATATTGGTGATTAATTCCAAATGTGTGTGCATATGATTCATTAAAATCCAGTTGTGTAATTAGGTAATGGTATCATTCATAACACTAAAAATATCTAACCTGTTTTATAGTCTGCATAACAAGGGGTCTGCAGAATATCTACCTATTTGGTACAAAACAGGTGTTTTTGTACAGGTCTGTTGTGTAATTACACATTAGGTTCGGTCTATTAATGTGAAGTTCATTGTAAGGTTGCATAATTGAATAAATGAGCAATTTAAATACAATAGTACTGCTAATTACACATAACTCACTTTGCTCTATGTTGAAGTTCTCCTTCTAATCAAAGGATACAGGACAAGAATATTATACAAGACTGCACGACAATCTTTCACTCTATAGAGAAAGAACAGCTTCATTTCTTTTAATACAGTATACTGAAAGTCTAGACAGAACAAAACAAGAGGTCCATGGGCCTTAACAGTCACCTGAGTCCCACAGTATTTATTTTTATTGTTGAAATATGTACCAATTTGAGTAAA
>NW_018408322.1:2038553-2180268 GCF_002113885.1 Mizuhopecten yessoensis | reverse complement strand
GTAGTAGTTGTAGTAGTAGTAGTAGTAGTAGTGGTAGTAGTAGTACTAGTATGCATTTAAAATGTCAGTTGAGTGCAGTAATAGCACAAGTGGTTAATAAAGGAAGCAGAATGACAAGCGAACAATATTAGTTAGTGATTTTCTGTAAAATAGCAAGTGGAAATATTCTAGACTGTTTGACCTCCATATTCAAATTGCACAAAACCCCGATTTCACGTAAGTACACTGCATGTAATATATTCATGGAATTTCTATCCTAATCTATTCCATTTCGGCTCCATATACTCTCCTGAAATCACACAGCGAGCATAATTCATCTGGAGAACACAAGAAAATAGAAAGGATTAATCCTATCCATTTTAAGGCTAGTTTAGCCTACGTCATCGCCGCTTGTCAAAATTTCTGGTCAGACGAGCGGAAAAGTAAAATGCCGTTCTGCAAATGCCAAGGGGTTAACTCTTTTCTGGAGAGGTCGTCATGTCTGGAACTGCAGCTTCGAATTCAAATTGATATATTTATAACGTTCGTAATTTGAAATATCAGCGTCAACCAAATGCTTTTTGTTATCAATTGGACCTAGATTGAGTCGAACGTTTTAGTGACTGTGATGTATTTAGTCAATCTTTTGTCTGAGGGACGATACACTGATAACACATTACCGAAATGTAATTGTGTATTTGGTCGGAAGGCTTTTGTTTCAGACTAATGTACCGGTGATGAAGGTAATAGATGCCCTGCCTCCTATAAAATGATAACTTAGGTAGAACAGCGAGGATACATCAAACCTAATGGCTAGGTCTGAGCAGAAAAGTAATAGCAAAAAATGAACGATAAATCATAAAATACTTATTATCCAGAGCAAAACATGGCTGAACTTCCAACATAATATCAATTTGGGTTAATAAATATTCGGTGAAACATTGATAAATGTCGTACTTAATTGGAGCTGAAACTCTGGTGATTCATAATAACATGATACAGGAAAATCCTTCAATATCGTGATTTCAAAGTTTGTCATAGCGGAATTCTGATGAAAAATGATATCAAAGCTGAAGCACAGCGGCAGAACGTTAGTTACAAAACCGAGCGAGGAGAATTGACTTAAAAAAACCGGACAGAACGAGAGCCAGGCAAAAATTCCTCATTTTCAAGGGAACGCCAGAGAAAATTAATGTCAAATATTCATAGTGTCCCGGGCGGTTTGATTCGCAACGATTCAGGTCCATTGCTTTGATTGCATAGTGAATGGGGGGCTACCAACGCCAGAAAGCAATTAGGACATGATAGAGTGAAAGGAAACTGAACTTGTGATTTCATTTCGCTTTCCTCATCATCGATCGCTGTTGCATTTCGCTGGATCGCTAGTACAACGTGTTGGTAGATAGGATGTGGAATGTGTTAACTGGTGAAAGCGTGGTTTGTACATTGTAAGTGAAAGGATTCGAGCCGTTGGCAACAGGATAATATACGTGTTTGTTTTATATACCATATATTATATTTGCCTATGGCGATATGGTATTTGAAGCCCTCTAATCACTGAATAACACAACTACCACAAACGAGTAGAGTCTGTGGCGACATATCAATACCATTACGTTGACAGTGACACACTGGCAGATCACGTGACCTCGTGCCAAGTTCAAAATATGCAAATATAGACGGGGCTTCACCTGGCCTGTTCATCCTGTGAGTACCAAGATAGACGGTGTCTCGGTCACTACATGTATTATTGCATCAAATGACCTTAACATATGAAATTACGAAAAATCGTGGCCATAATCCTTTAATGCCAAAAATGGATTAATTCATTCTTGTATTAATAAGAACATAAATGACAGTTATTAAACGGCACATTCAAACTGTTTTACTTTAATGTAAACTCATTTTTTGATCCGACCTAAAGGTGTTGTTACGTACTTGTAACGTGACTGATCGGGCCTATTGTTAGCTATTGCAAAGGCTTGCTGAGGGCTTTACAAGTTATATGGGCTTCCCTTTTATGTACAGTTGTATAAATAACTAAGTTCGTTGACAATGCTTCGGTCAAGAAACAAATGAAAAAATATTTTCCATATGATAGTTTACATTTAATATCTGACCTTTCAAATTCATCCGTAATTATAACTTGTTTTTCTTTATTAATATCTTATTGTTGAGAAACAGATGCAACTGATGACGTATACATGCAGTTATCGTTGGTGGGGAATTGTATATCACGCTTTTACATTTAACTTTAGGCGTTGTAAAAAATATACAACAAAACGTATTATCATGGTTTATTTCGTTATCCATCCTTTTTATAGCGACAAGCATGGTAAGAACACCTTAGCTCGATGCAGTGGGTTTACTACGACTATTGTATACTGGCTGTTCATACGACGACTATGCATCATAACGTAACACAGCAACATAGGCACACACTACCATAATTCCATGTCTTTTTCACTACGATAATTAATAATATCAGCAAGAGTAAAACGATCAAATCAACAATAGCTATTACTATAACAATGCGACGTCATGGAGTTCTGAAGATCTGCAACTGAAAATAATCAATTTACTTTGACCATGTCCAGTCAGTTTGAATTAAACTGCTCAGTGCATAAAGTCGTTCATTGTGGACAACAGCATGATTCCAACTGGTGGCTAACCCTTGGAAGAGTTCCATTCCGGCAAATGCGCCTGGGAATTGTTAGAGAACAATCGACAAGGCACCAGGCTGAAAGGCATCCTATTGCCTAGTTAAACCCGGTGGCGCCAACTTAATAGTCTAGGGATGGGGGAAATTATACAAACAAACCAGAACCGGTGTGAAAAAAGGAAAATTACTGGTTTGAGGCCGTAATTAGTCATGTTACTTCAATTAAAATCTTAACAACAGTTTGTGTCATTCATTCAAATGATATAATTAGCAAGTTCGTTTACATGAAAATACACTCCGATAATTACAAAAAACACAACGTTCAACAACTAGGGATGGAATATGGGTAGAGTACCTTATCAGAAACATAGCTGGTATAAAGACATTTTGGTAGAATAATTGTTGAAAGTACACGAATACAAGATAAAATAAAGAAAATTAGATAAATGACTACATTAAGAAAATTGTAACAGCTAAGGAATATAAGGGTAAAAATACTACCTTTCTGGCAAGCTAGGTTTTTTAGGGACATGATATGACCCTGGGAAGCGCTAAGGTTCAGCATCGTCGAACGCAGTCTGCAGCTAGATGGTTTTAATTTTGCATGTTAGATTTGGTGGCAGGGTCGTGATCATGTGGTCCCTGTAATGGCCAGGTCCCGATGGTGTGGGGAGATACATACGGACACATGCACATATGTAGCTCCCAAGGGATCCCCAATANGGGGGGTACGTTACAAAATCAACATAAAACGACAGCAGGAACTATAGATACACCAAAACAACAGCAACCCATGACATATTAACACAACGGAAAGAAGATTTAAAAAAACAACAATTTATCTTTTTAGAAAATACAGGAATGGAGCAATCACCAAAACAATAAGAACAACATATCAACTAAAATTAACAGGAACCAATAATATACAAAGAACAGGAACCTAGAACAAACCAAAGCAATCGGAGTCTTTGATTCTGTATACAAGATGATGCTCAACTCTACAGATAAAACAGTTGTCAATGGAGACAAGGGAAGGTAAACTGATAATGAATTTGATATACTGAACATAGAATCTGCTCGTCCGCATGGCCTTATACGTTTTGGTCGAGGACATTTTACTGTGGATATAAAAGTAAAGACTCTAATCAGCTATCACTTTTTAACTGCCCCTGGGTCGATAAAAAAAAGAAAGGTGGTTCGGGTACAGATATATATTATTGGAAATAATATATCCGCTTTATCTATCATTGTCAAACAAATCGAGTTCCTCTAGTGAATACTTATATGTCCCTGAATTGTAGTACCGTTTCTTGTTTATCTTTCATTTAATTATATATCTTTTATATGTGGAAACATAATTAATATAATTATATTGATTTACTGACCTTGGCAATAAAGAGAGTTTATGGTTAGAACACTACGTAAGACTGGTACTAGTATATATCAATGGAATAATTTGCATTATGTATAAAGATATAACGTTACATGTATCATACAATTTCATAAATATTTTCAATGGTCATTTTGCCAATTTAAAATCTTCAAGATGAACGCTTTATCATATTTGCTCGGTCAACCATAGAACATCAATTTCGACTCGTAATGTGTTAAACGACCTCAATTCTGACGTCACAGGTTACAACGTCGATAATTCGAATGCAAAAGAAAATCAAAGTACTGAAAGTATTGTCAATTTACATCATCTTTAAGCTTTAAGGGCACCATCAAGCTAAGTCTGACCATACAAGTCATTATACTAAAATATTGAAGTGTTCAAACAATAGAACAACATTTTACAAACTTGATGGCACCCTTAGTTAATCTTTGCTCGGTTAAGACTTCTAATATAAAGAACAAGTTAACAAAAGAAAGTGCAACAAACAATAAAGATGATTGAGATATTTTATTTTTACATTTATGATCATATTATAAACATCAAATGTGCTGCCTCTGCCAATATCACTTCGTACTGTGAATGAAGCTTTTGGTAACTGAATAGTATGCCATTGTGAAGCCTTAAGATTTATATTGGTAAATAAAATATATAAAAGAATATCTGTAAATAACATTGGAATTTTTGGAAATATAAATACAAAATCTACACAAAACAGGATTTTACATGTACTTTAACCACAAATTGTAAAATAAATGAATTTGTTAGTTGAGTGATCTTTTATAATCTTCCTGAAAACATGGACCCTTATAAAAAATCTGCTATAAGAAGTTGCATCTATGTAATTACATTGTATTTTAACTACCAAATCAATTATATGATGCAAAACAATCCAGTACCGAGATATATTTACATTTGCATGGCATTGTCACCATAAAGCCTCTTTGAAAGCTGTGTCGTTGATGGGACTTTTTAAAATTACCATGCATCACGAGACACAATTCTTAGCGTATTAATACAACACTGACCGGAACTACAATATCCAATATAATTAAACATGACGGCTGCTGAAATATCGCTGGGCATTGTGAGATTTGACAATGTCATTGTAAATTTATGTGAAAAATAAAATAAATAAATAAAAAAGCACTTTTATTATAACGAAAACAAGACCAAGGTCTGCAATATCGTATAAAATGCACATCGGTTGAAATCACCAATGCCGGCAATGGAAACAATTTTAACGCTCATGCAATTTATCAGAAATATCGTCTGTTACACTGCACTGATCAACAGGGGTTCGTGACAAATGGATGAAATATATATATTATATAGACCTACTGACACATACGCTACAGACCTACTGATATGAGTCACAGCACACATACACATTTCAGACATTTGTAACGAACCTGTGCTCCGTCGCAAGATCACTCACTTCAAACGCTAACAGTTTCACGCGTCTCGCATCCACGGTTCCTCAGTTTCTGACGACTTGTCAAATAAGGAGTCTGTTATAGAATCTACCGACTGTTGTCAGGTTCCCATACAATCAACAAATAAATTCACGTCTGGATTCTTCACAAAATGAGCAAAGAGAAAAGTTCGAATTAACTTCCAAAAATAACTCTTGGAGGGCAAGGTAGGATTTACGGCGTTCACTGTATTTGTCCATGCGCAATTTGTTCCGAGGAAAAATCGAAATAATTTAAATCTAACTTTCAGCTCAGAGTTCTATTGATAAACTTAAATCACCCTATAGACATATCATACGCAATTGTATTGATACTGAATAGTGGAATAAAATTGAAGTGTTTGTTAAAATTTCAAAGTACCACTTTGTTTGCCAATTAGCACGCGACAATACGCTGTTCAAACTATTGAACGAAATTGTGTGGACTGTCGATAAGGCGGGCATTTTTAATTTTAGATATAAATTATAAGTTAAAAAAGAACATAAGAGGCAGAGAAAACATAAATATAAGTATTGAACTGTTTTTGTATGGTATTTATGATCTATTTGAATGACACAGCTTTGCAAGCAAACAAATCATACGCGCATTATGATTTGTTTGCTGACCGACTTGTGACTCGACAGTGCAAACTTTACTTCGCCTCACTTGTGATTCAAAGTGTGGAGGATTATGTGATGTGGAATATAAAGTTATATTGAGATGACATTTTTGATGATTGATATTCCATTCCTCATTTTTTTTTTAAACAAAAATCAACAGTTTGAATTTCCCGGTAAATCAGCACTATGGACTTCGAAGTCAGTCATCCCATAATCCAGTTCGCCCCGCCATATTGTCACGTATCGGAGAATAAATGTAAACTAGAGCAATGCCAGTTCATGTTTGATGTGTGTGTCATTCTGAAAAGTGTCAGAAATGCGTGACTGTTTTGATAGGATAAGCTTCTTGTTTATTTATTGTTTGTCTCGCAGCAATTGTATGTATGCAGAAAACCATTTTGAGTAATGGCGGCAATACCTTTATGACAGACCGTTTACACATTGCAACACTAGGTGGTGTTAGTAACTTGTTGGAAGATTGAGACCAATCAGAATGCTAGGATTGTAGTTGTTCACAAGCTTCAGAGACGTAGACAATAGGCTGCATCGTAACTGCGTTACGTTTAGCCTAAAAAAAACGTTGTTTTATCTAATTATATTGTGACAAGATGTGGTGTTTAAAAGTATGTACCTAATATATAATATAAGAATTATACTAGGGTCGTTTCTTTTTCACCTGACATCAACGATATTCTCTAAAGCTCGTTTAATAAAATCGTGTGTTGGGAACCCGTCTGATTAACCATGCCAAACACGGACCTTATTGGTGGCGATCGTGGGAGACGTGTCATTATTCTCGGTTGGCCGCAAGCCGAGTCCTATCCTCTGGGACTCGTTTCTCCTGAGGAGCCGTCTCCACTAATCAGGCGTTGGACAGTCTCGTACTACTTCATTACGCGCATAATCAGGTGATGTTCTATCAGGGGTATTGTTTTCACCTAAGAAACATTCATAAAGGGAACATTTTACAGGATTGTCAAGTCTAGTACAATTTGCTAAGCACCAGACTATTGGGAATGTCGACGTAAAATGCAAATATGTTCGGTATTTTATTGTCGTTGTTTCTATTTGCTGCCGTAATACCCCAGTGCCAACTGTTTATATTGTAATGAACAGCCATGTTCTGTAATTAAATGCAACGGGAAGCATTAAACTATCTTTAACATCAGTAAATCTTGGGAATTTCAATGGAAACGGCAGGACACGCAGACTTTGTCTGAGTGTTGAATTGAAATGCCGGCAGGAATTCCAATAGTAAACCATGGCACAAGAATTTAGTGAATAGAACAGCACCAATACATAAGTACGAAATGTAGATGGATTTTTTTTTTTTTTAAAGAATCTAAGTAAGAAATCGCATTTACAATGAAGCGAGAACTGGAAAACAGAAAACTATTTTTCGGATCATTGAGAAGACCACGTGTCCAAGCTCATTAAAATGCATGGTCCCCATTTTTGCGCCATCATAGTGTTATACATGCATCTTAATGCAGTTTAATATACTTATATATATATATATATATGTGCATATACTATAATAACAACACATTCCTGAAAACAAAAACCTCCAAAAGAATACGAAATGGCAACAACAGGAACAAAGGAATAATAAAAAAATGACCATTTCACAATTTCTCTGAATCATTTTCGGCTTCCTCTACGCTAATGTTACTCATGACTATATGGTAATACTAGAGTCCAGTTACCAATGGCGACCATGAAATGTCTTCAATGTTTAATCCATATTCTCTGGTAGGCAAAAAAATAGAGATTTTAGTTAGTAGGACGTTTTAAAAATAATGATAGATCAGTTCCTAGTTTCGTTTTGTACCTTGTATTCTCAATCACCATTGAATAATGCCATGGAATACACTCTACTATGTGTACATATGCCCTTCCCATTAACTATAAGGAAAATATTTGAATCTTGTCACACTCCATGTGGCATAGTCGCTTGCAGTAGAAAACGTTTTTGAGACCCCTCGAAGAATGGTGAAGTGTCATAAACGTCATTAAAGTATATATTGATTTTCTAACATTCTTGGAAGCATTTTTTCCATACACTCTTTCAGCATTTGTTTTTTTCTAAATCAAAGCATTTGTGCTAGGATATGAACTACAGTCTCTGTACGACTTTATGTTTGTTAGATTTATGAGGGATTGAATAGAATGTTTATAATCCATGCCGTATACACGCAGAACGGTTAGAACTACAATGCAATATTTAAGTAATAACTAATGGCATTTCTGTATTGTTTGTGCAACTGCCCTTACCTTATTGCTTCTTACCTTATATAAGACCGAAGGAAAGGTCAAAATGACCATGATTCATGTGAACTGTTCACTTTTAACATACATACTTCTTTCGCCAAAATTACTTACCTACCTGTGTCACCTATCACATATCTACCGATTACATTTTTTATTCTGTACATTCGTTTAATATTTGTTAGATAATCATTATTTTTTATATTTTAATACTGCCTCCCTTGTTTCTGTCCATGTTCAGCTATGCATTACTCCGTGATTACCAGTATCTTCTTAGATTGTTGTAGTTTGGCTGTTATCATGTGTAATTTGTATTCCATAGAATGTATTGCGCTCCATTATACAAACGCAGACATGCAGTCAACCCCTAGAAAAGTACATCAAGTCTTAATGCGTTCTCTGGCGTTATCCCTTTAAAACATTCCCAATAATAGGAAAAGGGCAAAAGGAATTACCCCAAAACAAGGCTCCATGAGTCCACCGTCTGAAAGTCCCGTCTTGTAGCGGCCAACCAGACTGTGCAATATTGCTATATACAGAATCAAAATAAAATCGTTATATTCATTCCAGCTACAAAATGATACATAGAAATATGTGAATTATCACGATGAGAAACTCATTTCATTGGTACCCGACATCAATGTGTACCTAAATGCAATCAAATATGTTTGTTATGGGAATGTATATTAGTAGCCTGTTTCATTCTCAGTAAGCATCAATATACATTATAATCACTACCATCGGTTGTTAAGGGGTAAGTATGGTTTCCCCAGATACATCATTGAGTCATACCATTTATGGCGATACATTAATCATACATAATATAAGCTTCATTAAAATACGTAAAACCGAAATGCTGTGTATATTTGTTCTTAAAATAAGGATTGCATTTTTTTGAATAGCTCGTTTGAACCTACAGAGAGTATATATTGAATATCGTTCGGTACATAACAATTAAAGTCTGGTTTTGAGTGAAGAAGCTCGTTAGCGCAGACGCCTGGTACATACATGAACCATGTCTGTCACTCAATATACACAACAAGATCAACCAACTGCATGCTGGATTTATAACATAGATTTATAAGCCTAATAAATCAAACCTGATCATGTGATCATAACTATCCATAGCCTACAGATAATTGGAGACCTCTTTTAATTTTTACTGTTGCAATTCATAATGAACAGAACCTGTATTGAGAGCCCACCTGTTTTAAGTTACCGAATTTGGACTTACCGAGGCAGGTTATGTAATACATGTTCGGCTATGTTGCTGAACATGTATTGTGTCTGTACCTCTAACACGGTTGTTAAGCACCCTAGAAAAACTAATGATGTACATTATACAGAGCGCCTTATCAATGATTCATGTATCGTTATAAGTCAAAAAATTCTCAAAAGAAACACGAGACAGGAATATGGAACCTTCTGAATATACAAACAGAAACATCCAACAAAGCTGTTATTTACAACCACATTTGGCATCCTACTTGATTACTGTCGATAAATTAATGTAATATTTTATTGTTATATTATACACACATAAATCGAAGAGTGGTCTCGATGACCATGTCGTTCTTGCACTTCATGAAATACAAAAAGGGTAATGGGGTTGTTACGTAACAATAACGTCGGACAAGGAGTGAGAGACGACATAGGGACACGCATTTCAAGTACAACTCTGATGTTGTTAAATAATTCAACCGGGCGACTGTATAATGATGTTGGTAAGCGCTCGAGACAGTGAAGAGTGGTCCCCACAAGAGTAGGGTGTCACAATAAAACATATGGTCGATAGAAAGCCATGTCGGCTCCCCTCTCCTATCATCTAGTCATGCGGGCACGCAGGCAACACAACAAGGTTCTAGCATTGCGAGCAGGGCGGGCGAACGGGACAACGCGTATTACATTGATTTCCTCTATGACTCCGCATTATCAGGATGCTCTGCGACAGCCGCTGGGACATTCCTTACATAGGAACAGAGACGTTAGAACAGGACATTGTAATATGCATACCAGTCACTGTCCATGCAATGCAGTGACCGCAAATCGTCTTAGGGATGTTTGGAGAACGTTGAGATTATATGCAACGCTACCTTATGAACTGATATATTTCACTACGAAATTTTAATGTGAAGAAAATTAGACATTTCAAAAAAGGAAATTGAACTGAGCAGCTTGTTGGAATCGATAAAGCAGTGTCCACCATGGCTACTCCAGACCACTTTTAAGGATGGCATTGATGTAATTGACCATTCCGTCTTGTCATGTTGATGATGAAGAATTAGATTAGTTTGCAACGACATGGTAAAGGAGAGACGGAGCATGGGCAAGTAAAGCAAGATATTCGTACTAAATAGCATACGGTTAGATATGACTGATGCTATTACCTAGCTCTGGTCCATTGCAATGTTTATAGACAGAACTCTGTGACAGCTTAAGGAAGCAGTAATCCTCACAACGTCGCAATGTGCCTGTCTTGGTTATGAACCACGAACGATGGCACTAATGTATTGCCTTGTCAATAGCATATTGGAATGAGTTTGCCTTTCAAAGACGTTAAGGCATACGTTGTTTGTACTGTCACCGTTTCCAGACGCTCTTAAATTAACAAGGCCATTCTAGGACAACAAACTCATGGAGTGAGAACGCACTGACGGAAGAGATTGACATGCATGCACAGAGATACAGCCAAAGGTATGTATTTTACTTTGTGTTGTTAGACAATTCCATACTGTTATTGGTAAGTGCCTCGTCATACATGTATGTCTAGAACACAAATTGCTATGAAGTTGAAAAAGTTAGAATTTCAAAGAAAATGATACGGATAATAAATCTCTTACCCGTTCGTTAAATGTGAAATCATGGACCCAATTATAGTTGAAGCTCAAACTCGTCTTGCATGCCAAGAATTTCGTTTCAGAAACATTAACAAATGTTTCAAAAAGGAACATCAAAATACCACACTCCTGACGATTTATCGGTAACATCTCAAAAAGGTTTACTGAGAAGTTTGGTAAAATATGATGTAGTTTTATGAAGTGAACAATTTCTATATGGGACATTTAAAACATGAATCCTAGACACTACCATATGGAAAACTTTTTTGTTTCAATATCTCTGCAAACATCGGAAATATGAATTGATTTTCGTCGGAATATCAGACGTAACGAAGTACAACTGCATATACCATGTGTTCTGAAAGTGCCAATAGTATACCGCAGACGTCAGGTGTGTTATTTTTCATACAACATATGTTGTTAACCACGCTTTTTATAACAGCCCTGCTTTAATTACCTCCTTATACAGTTAACATGTATACACAGGTCGTGATAAGAGTGTTTACTTTGTACTCGTTCTACAGTTCTCATAAATCAACCCTTCCTGCACTATTATAGATGGTACAAATACTATTGATAACATTAAAATGTATGTTGCTATTTCCAATAGAATACCTGAAACATTTGTAAGATTTTATTGAAAATACTGTCGCGATATTACACTGTGATATATGTGTATAGGGCCTATATCGGTCGCCGTTAATGATATATTAAGGCTCTGTAATGTATTACAATAGTGTGAATAGTTAGGTGGTCTGTTAGATATGTGACAAGTAACAATGTAATCGTTAAATAGTCTGTTACATTGCAAAGATTTAGCATCCTATAATATTTGTGTCGGTGACGTTAACTAGTTTCATTTGCAAGGTTAAGTAACCTATAATATGTGTATTGGTGACGTTAACTAGTTTTATTCGCAAGGTTAAGTAACCTGTAATATTTGTGTCGGTGACGTTAACTAGTTTTATTCGCAAGGTTAAGTAACCTGTAATATGTGTATTGGTGACGTTAACTAATTTTATTCGTAAGGTTAAGTATCCTGTAATATTTGTATTGGTGACCTTAACTAGTTTTATTCGCATGGTTAAGTAACCTGTACTATTTGTGTCGGTGACGTTACCTAGTTTTATTCGCAAGGCTAAGTAACCTGTAATATTTGTGTCGGTGACGTTAACTAGTTCTATTCGCAAGGTTAAGTATCCTGTAATATTTGTGTTGGTGACGTTAAATAGTTTTATTCGTAAGGTTAAGTAACCTGTAATATTTGTATTGGTGACGTTAAATAGTAACAATGTAAATATTAAGCAGTCTGTAACTTGTATTTAAGATCTTAAGAAAAAGTAAGATTGATCATTCTGTAATACTTGTATTTAGGTTAATAAATTGTTACGTTGTGAAGATAAATTATTCTGTAGAACTCGGGCCGGTGAGGTTAGCATGTTGCCGGTTAATTAGTCTGTATAATATGTAATACTTGTGTCGGTGACGTTAAAAAGTAACATTGTAAATATTAAATATTCTTTAATAATTGTATGCAACGGTAAGAGCTACAGTTGTGGGATCGCTCAACGTTACACGATGTGCGGTGTGCGAACGATGTGTGCACGATGTGCGAACGATAAAAATTTGGGCGATCATATCTTGCGCACATTTGTGTGCACGATGAACGATCGTTGTGCGATAACAATCGTGGTTGGTGTAAATTGAGGAATGCCTTAACAATATATACGGTTTCGTGTTAAAACATATAAACCTTGATTTTAACGAATGTTTCTATATTCTACCTACACCTATACACTTATCTTTATATCTATACTTTCTTAAATTTAGAAATTGTGCTTTCGGTATTTTTTAAACGACCCTAATCGACACCTGTGAAATCACAATACAGTCACGTATACAGGTAAACATAGCCACTAGCCGTCTTCATGTACCTGGACGGTAGTTTTTCCCCGCCCGGTGCGCTTACGTATTTCGTCGGATAGGGCCAGGGGTGTGAAAAGACAGGTGAAGGGGAGCTATAGGCAAACCGAATACTAAACGTCCAGCTGTGTTTTCATTACGGTCATACGGTATCGCATATCAGCTCTATGTGTCAGGTACAGGCTAGGTCAAACCCCGATAACTCATCAAATTGTTATTTACACATTCTGTTACATTGGCGCGAAACCCATTGTTGACAGTCTAACGGTCACTGTAATGCTGTGTTACACGCATTGTAAAACTGTACATAATCTTCATTACTGTGATGAGAAATTACAATAATACATACAGTTTTCATTATTGCATACGAGCTTTCCGTATTTTTTTCATTCCGTAATATTGATCTACAAATTGTACCCAATCGCACTGTTGTGCGGAGAGAAGCGCACAACGGGGCGAACGATTGTTAAATCGCACAGTTGTGCGCACCATGCGTGGACGATGTGCGGACGGTGGGTGAACGATGTATGCACGGTGTGCGCACGCTATTTTTGGTGCGTTGTGCGGTCACACAACTGTAGTTACATTGTAAAGATTAAGTGTTTGTTAATACATGTGTCGGTAAGGTTATGTAGTTGCAGGTTAAGTAGTATGTAAAACGTGTGTCGGTTGGCGTTGTGAGATGGTTAGAGGTTAAGCGAAAGTTGTCTGTTATATTTGTCTTAGTCGGCGTTAAGATAGGGTTATAGGCTAGTTAGTCTCTTAGATTTGTATCTAATGGGGTTGAAAAATGGTAACAGATTAGTGAAGGTAATTTGTAAACCTTGTTTCGATCGGCATGATTCGATATTTAATTATAAGAGATATATTAAACATGGTTAAATCGGCGTTAATGAATGGTTAAAGATTAGGTAGGTTTGAGGTACTTATAATGGTCGGGGTTAATAAAAAGTACAGGTTTGGAAGTCTGTCCGACTTATGTCGGTCTGGGCTAACGAACGTGTGTTTAAACAGTGTGTTGTTTTGATGAACTTCACTCATCCATAATTTATTTTGTATTGTAACAAATACAATGGAAATGTTATTCGAAATCAATAACAACTGTATATCATTGTATACATACAAGTAGGTATATCATAATTATGTGGTCATGATGTATGTCTGTAGACAAAGTGAGCGCTTTCATCGATTCCTGATCACGAAAGAGGTACATTACTTGCCCGAGATTCTTACAGAATACAGCATACGTCATACACGTGTTAAGCGTAACGTATCATTTGTAGTACGTCATCAATCATTACAATCAAGACAGGTCTGTCATTGAATTTTGGTTTGCTTACATATATACTAAATTTAAATGGTAATTGAAAACGAAAGATTCCATGAAGGGCCATAGCGCTTGTCTGCCATGTTGGTATTTTTATTGCCTAAAGATGGCAGCCGACCCGTAACGCCTAATTTGTATTCCTAATCTGATTGCTTTCATTTTTAAAATAGAAAAGCAAACAATTCTGATTAAAACACATATTAGACGAAACATGGATTGTTCCGCAGTATATTACTGCTCCGTGTAGTATCTTTGAGCAAAACACTTTACTCTGCTTGTTCCATTCTACTCATCTGTAAATGAGTACGTGGTTGGGCGGTGCTGGACATTATAAATTCTAGCTGTGACCGCCGAAATGGCAGCACCGGCTGTATGTACCCCGGGGAGTTGAGAAAGTTATTGGTTGGTTGCAAGGCCTTATAACCACGGATAATAATTTGTGAACCGATTTCAGACGATTTTAAAATATATTGTGATAAAGTGCTACTTAAAAATCTCGAATTATTATTATCATTTGTATTAATGCGTCTGACCGGTTATGCGTATTAGCCTTTCGGCTCTTGGTAGTAGGTTCGAAGTCTATTTGGGTTACTCCGGTTTTCTGCAATCACCACAACCTGGCTCGTCCTTAAATATCTATTTTTGTTAAATGGTCCTAAAGCAAAAACACATATTCACAGTATATTCACGGCATGCTTTTCGGACATGTGATTTTCTACATGCTTGCCGATGTAAGATTTTAATAATAGAAAGCGTGTTACAAAATTGTAATAAAAATATTAATATTTCAACTGATTTTGTCATTTGCAAAAAAATCAAATAATAGATAACGTATTATATATATATATATTTACATATCGTCCGTTTCTTACAGGAGTGATCTAGTTTGTCATGACGTCACTGACCATTTCGCTTCATTTAAAGATCAATTAGGGGCCACAATATGCTTGTTAACAAAGGTTATGTGAGATATTGGAACATCCCCATTCCATTCAGAGGTTTTTATCGGTATATCGAGATGGATTACACTAAAACTAGAATGTGTACACATGAATGGCTATGAGTACGTCCAGTATTCGAACAAGGTGTCAACAAATAACATCCAAATAATTCAATCTCCTTACTTAAGAATATATAACACCAGCGCTATATCACTAAATACGTATAAAAAGATAGAACGTGGACAACATTCACTATTAAGCAGCCAGTGAGTACCCGATACATGTACTCTACGCTTATACTACACTGCACTGTACTACACTGTAGCAGCTGACCTTATAATGACTTAACTAGTACTAGGTTAAGACTAATGTGGCGACTTGATTGTATAGGCAAACGCGGGTACTTACTTTAAATAACTTTGTCAAATACCAGGAAACAACTTTCAAATGTGTTTTTGCCGGCTCATGGATATACGCTTTTTAATCGCGTGACATTTACAGTTATTTACATATTGTATATACATCCGAGGCATTAATGAAGCAACAATGGAGTTATATACATAACAATTGAGTTAAACAACGGTGCTGACACCTTAAGTGTAAAATTTCGGGAACGACCAACTCGTTTTTCAAGAATAGACCAATACAGGCATACCTTTGTACCTTTAATGTCGTAGTGCTTTCTCTGTAAACGGTTACGTAGAAATATTATGTGTTAAGAGATAACTTTTTACGATTCCCTAGGGTGGTCCTTTAACAAAGAATGTACTGCAACCCATGTGACGATTGCAATCGTCGCATGATATGATGACAGAAAATATCAGTTGCAAACAAGCAAAATTTCTTCAAAGCCATCTTAAGTAAAATGTCATACTTGTAAATCGGAACTATGTTCATACACCACTACCAGGAAACCCTCTAAGTTGTCTCTCACAGCATATTTTCTCATGCAGGTGCAATGGATAGTTTTGAAAAGTGCTTTCTCAGCAAAGGTTTTATCTTAAGAAGGGTGTTATTATTGAGCAGATTTGATTGGATCTATAAGGATTTACCGAGGTATAATGAAAATATGAAACGCAAGACATTAGATCCGCAGACAATGATATTTGTTCGATTCGCGTAACTTAAATTTAATTTTCAAACAAGGAAGTAATAGCGTCGGCTTGGACACTAATTTGTCAAACACATTTTGAAGATCAACAGACAATTATTAGTTTCAGACTGCACTTAATTCAACTTCAACCAGATAATTACTTGCTCATTTCTCGGAGGATTCTTTAACGCAGAACGTAAATGTTTCGTTGGTTTACTTAATAGACTATTAAAATTATGAAAACAAATATGTGAGAAAATGTACAGTAGAGGTTGGTGTTGGAGGCAAGACTTGATGGCGGACAAAACCTCAAAATTGAAAATCATTTGATTTCTTTATCCTTTTCTTCTTTTCACTTTATCCAACTAGTTTTCTCTTAAATATTTTGACGGTTCATTTAAATGCCCACATCTTTAGACATTATGATCAAACACCATGTCTCAGACGGACGTTTTCGTTACCAAGACACCGTGTACGTCATCCGGTTTTGCTTACTCAATCCGTCATTAGGATTATTTGATTTTTCTTGTATGGTATCCTCAGCTTCTAATCTACCAGATACTGATCAGCAACAACATACACCATAAACTTTTGTATTTGCTAAAGTTAATAACTTTTTTTTTTATTCTTACCACTTGTAATTTAAAAAACAAAAACAAATGCATTTTCAATTTCATTCGTAAATGAACAAATAGAAGGTCTTTGCAAACAGTTGAAAGCAAAAACAAATATCAAAATAAAAATGAGGTAACCATTTCCCGATTGGTGACATTTTTCTCAGAAATGTAAGCCCTACTAAAAGATAAAACACTAAACCAAGGACCACATGTTTCACGTTAGAGTAAGCAATATAATTAACTAGCGGACGCATCGCATGATGAAATGCTATGTAGCGAAGTCATTCCCAGAACAGTCATAAAATTAATACGCTTTTAACGGAAAACTTATTCTGGCAGGAGCCCAAATACGCCAGGACCATTGATGAAAGGGCATCTTTTGTCTTGTCTTTATGACTACCATATACCGCAGGTTAAATCAGTGGTTGGCATGCAGAGAAAATGTACGGATGGGCGTCGGGGATTCGTTTTATTGATTCGGCTGACCCTTTAAGGCCAACTCTAGACATTAAGACCCACAGTGGTAGGGTTTATGCGAGCCTAGCCAGGCCATTTCTAAGAGCCTTAATTTCCGCCAAGAAGATAAATTTCAAGTTACTCGCTTTTATCGCTTCTATCAAAGTGCCCTCACCTTTTTTTTCTGTAAATCCTGTCCAAAGATTTATCACATTCCGTGAAAGTAAATCCTGAATGAGTTCTAGAGAATGGTAAATTTAAGGAGATTCTTTGTTTATCGACCAGATGAATATAGCATAAAGCTTGAAGATTTATTGTAGCTTTACTTATTTGTCCAAGCTGCTATGTACATTGTAAAAAATGTCTCTGCACATTTTTTTTTCATGTGACAGTATTATGATTTAACAGGCTATGTGTTGTTGCTTAATGGTCGTCAACTTTTGCTTTTATAAACTATACGTTGTTACATTTGAGGGACCGCGGTGGCCAAGTGGTTAAGGCGTCTGGCATTCTGCTACATGTACCACTAACCATCCACCTCTGGGTTCACGGGTTCGGGACCTACGTGGAGCAATTGCCAGATACTGGCCGTAGGTCAGTGGTTTTTCTCCTGGAACTTCGACTTTCCTCCACCACCAAAACCTGGCACGGCCTTAAATGACCATAGCTGTTAATAGGACGTAAAACACCAACAAATCAAACCAAACGAAATGTTATATTTGAAGTAGTGAGTTTTAGCTCAATCGGGTTAGTGTTTCTTCAAAGGGAGATTGACTTTTGGACAAACGGAAAGTATAACAATATATAAGATGCGTGGTTTTGCATTAGAACTGGTCCCTAATATAACCCTATCTGTGTTGTTACCATTTTGCGTGATGTGTATAGTGACGCATTGAACTGATTTCAATTGGCATTCATATTGCCTATGGATGCCAACATAGATCTACCGTTTTTAAATATTTTCATATCTTAATAAAATAAGTTTAAATTCGCTTAAATTGGCCTTTAATTTATTAAATTGTATATATGATATACGCTCGTTTATTTAATAGAGCAGACATTTTCCATCGAAGGTCAATAACGCCTAACTTTGTGATGATGGCGTCACCACGATGATGACGTAACAAAATGGGTTATTCCATCAAACGCTCAATTGAACGCCACCTGAATTTGGTAGGGTTATACAGAGGCAATGTTGTGCAGTGCGTAACAGTAACATTTGAATTGGTTGCCGGTAAACCTATCTATAATGTATGTATTTTTGTCAACGGAATCGCAACCTAAATGAGAGCTGTTGTTAAACTTGAAAGAGTGGCGGTTATACGTCGACATGGTTCTTTCTGACATTACATTAGTAGCACAATTCAGACCTGATTAATATTTTAAGAGCGATGAACTTGTATCAGATTAACACATTGCTTCTGTTTGGTGATGCAATTGCAGTGGCAACCTTATTGCGAGATGTTGGTCGAGATTAAAGCTTTGCAGAGATGTCATTGTTATCTGTAGTTTTTTCCCCGCATACGAGAGGGAAAACATATTATTGATGAACAGTTTGGCCTTCAAACGGAGCAATTTAACCCTGGTATAGACGAACTAACAAACCTGTTAACACAACTCCGACGCTGACACGTGAACAAGCTTTATTGATACACGAATTGTGATGTTTCGAGCGTCCGTCTGAAGTTGATTTCGATGCCTGATGTTATTTGTTTGAAGAACCAAAGGGAAGCAGGATTAGCTGAGAGACAGACACCAGTGGTTCGGCTTCTCCTTGAGAATGCAGTTATTGATACTACTGCTGTGAAATAATTGCCAGACATATCGCCATTAAGAGTATAAACCCAAACACCTCAAACAACTACATTATACAAACAACAAACAGTACATACTGATGAGGGCCCTCGTGAATATCTACAAGAAGAAATGTTTTGGTAACAAACATGATACAGTCTCTTGCTGAAACCTGCAATATAATCACATTTATGTTTTCGAAAGGATTTTTTTTCCGCGGAAACGATTAAGCTGACAGTTTTGAGAGTATTATATGATCGACAAAGGTGAAGGATGGTAGTGGAGCTTGTTAGGGATCGATGAAGGAATGAGCAATGATGAATTTATGTGATTGCTAATGTAATTGTTACATTAATGTATTATTTTTTGTGTGATTTGTTGTATTGCGGGTTTAAGAGTACATGAGTCCACAGTATTTCAAACCGACCGACTTTGCTCTTGCAATTAACAATATTTTGATAATTACCAAGATTAACACAATCTTTTGCCGGAGATGTAATAGAGCTAGTATACAGACTTAAAGATGGCGAGAGTGTATAAGGTAGTCGAAAAAGAAATGAATCGAGGTTATTGCAAAGATTCCGATATAATTATGAAGATGAACTAATCAGCTTTACCTTAAGGTGGCGATTATTTAATGTGTTTAACAAGTCGACTATAAAGCATATGCAGTTTGCTGGATCCATGTTTGAATAAGAAAATTTGTTGCAATGGGTCAAATCCTTGTTAATATCTTGTTTATCTAATGAGTGCATTGATATATTCAAGGTTGGTGAGTATTTCTAATGAATTCAGGAAGGTTATTCAAAGTGCAAGTATAGCAGAACGGAAGAAAAAGTTTAACATAGTCTGCAACCTGTAATTTTAATATATATCTCTATTGTAATTCGAACGGTTATACATGTACCTATTAAAACGTGACTTCTCCATCATCTTGGTTGGCTTAAAAAGTGTGAAAACTGTTATGTTAGCGCAAATATTATGTTCGGTGTTAAGCAATTCCAAACACATGTAATTAGTATGGCACTAACATTGATATTATATGTTGCTACAATATTACAAAGGTAGACTTGGGATGTGATTACACATATGTGGCACGTTTACATATCTGTTTCTTCTATTAATATCGGTATTGCTAACATACCACATAATGTACTGTGTTATCAAGTGAATATGCCCATGTCATAGTTTTTTTGGCGTATTCACCCCTGTAATATGACCTATCAGCCCTGTCATTGGTTGTAAGTTTCAATTGTTTCAATTGTGTGACGTCACGCCTAAGACAAGTACATGACGTCACAAACTTACGCACTGGAGTCAAAATGGCGAATTTTTACATTTCAAGGTTGCTTTAAGTCTTGATTATGTGATAAAAAGGATATAACACTAGTTTTCATTTCATTTGAAATTTATGAAACTCGTCACGAATTTTTCATTCGCTAAATTGAAAAATTCTTAGACTCGTTTCACAAATCTCATATGAAACGAAAAGTCATGTAAGATCCTAAACATCTATAGAATGTTTAATCTATAATAAATGCAGAGAAAATTTGAGATATATCTGCACATTCATTCTCGTCATTTATGAATTAGTTAAGGTTTCAAAATTAAGGGGATAGAATAATGCATGACGTCACATATCTCCATTGAAAAGTTCATCTTATATGATAAACCAATTTGAAACAGAATAACCTATATACATTCACCTAATGTACTTACATCACCAACTAAGGTCTCAAGATACTCAAAAGCACTGTATTAGAAGAATTAATTCAACACTCGCTAGATGGTATTAAGCATGGGATGGATATTTCCTTAAATGAATGTATAGGGGTTAGGAGGACTACCAGGGTTACTACCATGATTTAATGTAACTCAGGGGAATGAGATATAGAGTGAAGAAAAATAAATGTATATCTAATAGGTATATCGTTATCATACGAGGATGTTTTAGTTTGAATAACACATTTACGAGAACAGTTGATAGCATAGAGTATAAAGCCTTGCAGAAGCCCTCTACGGTCTGAAATCATTAACCATCATGGTAGAAATCAATCCGATATATCTGGGAGTGCGTGCGGGCTCTCGATAAACATTTAAAATGGGACATGCAAGTCATTAATGATTAGTTTGGACAACTGACAAAGTAGGTGAGTGAATCCGTAACAAATGCATTGGCTGTAGGTGAAACAGGACCATTAGAACTCCGTTAACGCTAGAACAACATACATGCTACGTCAATCAATTAGTTGTCACAGAAATGTCATATTTGTATGTACATGTATCCGTAATGATGGTGAAAGGAAACCTTTCTATGACGAGGAATCTTTATTATATCAGAGAGATGACATTTATATGTACAATTGTCTTAACGACAAGGAATTTTGACCAATTGTATGTAATTGAATACTATTGAACACAGAAATTACAAGTATCGTTAATGACAGAAAAGTGAAACTTGTAAATTGCCTGTACAAACTGTAAACGTATGGTTAATGACACAGAGACATTGTGTTTGTTTGGAAACGTATCCTTGATTGTACAAACAGCACATTACGACACATATTAGGCACAGTAACATGACGTATGTGAATTTTGTGTTTCTGCAAAACACACGTTAGTCAAGATTACTCAATTTCGTTAATCAAAAGGTTCGATACTGCTACACAAATTTGTTCGTAAGGCATTCCTTCTTGGAGAAGGCTGTATTTATCTAACATATATATTTCTGAAAACGCGTTCATCTGAGTTCTTTGCAGCTATGCAATTAATATTGATGAATCACAATGGCGACACGCTCATCCACATTAATGCAACCGTTTCATAGGTAGGGTGAACTCTTGATTATGCCACTAACAGGTATCAGTAACTGTTGTGGCGATGGATATTAACATCTATAAATTACCATCGACATGTACTGAAAGACGCCTTGTTGTCCTGACAGTCCTAACATGGTAAATGATGTTGATATAATCAGCACTGGTCGTCTAATTTGGTCAATTGTCATTTCAGACAATTTGTGAATCAAGGCTATATTTTCCATAAGAAAGGACATCTGGTAGTTTTGCACAGACCCAATATGCTTTTTGTGTTTAACTAGACAACATTAGATGCAATTTCTGTTTATATGCTTTTTTGTGAGCTGTAAAGCTACCTTTGTTTGCTTTGGTTGGATCCTATTAGAGGTTGCAGAAGCCATCTTTGATTTTAAACGTTAATGTTCATCTTCCTCTACAGAGTATCGTAATCCGTAACAGTATCGTAGTAAACATAGCACAATGGAGTATCTTCTCGTGAGACAACGCGGCACTATTAGCACTGCAGCAACTTCTCAAGTTTATCCTGTATCGTTTATAAGTCTCTTGACATTTAATTAACGTAAACGATATACATGTAAGTTAAATAAGCAATCAACTAAAAACTCTGGTCTCAATAAGGTGCGTCTTACTAGCATCATGTGCATTGATTTATAATTGCATGAATATACAAAATATGAACTACTAAAGCATTTAAAAGCATAAATATTTCCTAAGAAAATTTTGAAAATTTAACAAAGTGAGCATAGCTTTCGTAAGATTTATTTCTTTTCGAGGGTTCTTGATTTCAAATTCATAGACATCGCGAGCATTGTTCTTGTTTCTTTTTATTCAGCCATAGATATAATACTAATTATATTGAAATAATATAGATAAGACAATCATGTTTCTCAGATTACAGGTAAAAATATTGTTATCTTTCAGACCGGCCTGTTCCTTTTAAAAACATAATGAAAAATGCATGCCTCGAAAATATCTATACAATACTGTTCTTAAATATCAGGAACAATCAACAAATTCAAATGGATGGACATGCATTAATACAATTTAACACAATGGATCATAATTAATCATTTATATAAAAAGGATATAAAAAAATCACCATGAAAGAGTCGAATTCAACAGGAATAATATGATATATATCCTGAAAGATCAAACGGTAGAGTGTATATCAAAATGTGAATCTTAATGTTTTTCAATTGTTATAATGATAAGGCATCGCCTAAATTCAATACATCATACGACCAATGTGCACACCTTTTCTCCGGTTCTATACATATCATTTATGGTTAATTATTGTACTTAAATATTGTGTTGAGTTATCTCCCTTTAACGCTGTCTGGTACTTATCAATGGCCGAAATATATCAGACAAAACACTCTGGGAATGGATTGTCTATTATTTGGAATGCACACCGATCGACAAGCAATTTAGAGATATAGTGTGGTGGAGTGATTCGATCTATAAAATAAATCATTGATATCCGTTGTCTAGATTGACCTTTGAAGTATTCATAATGACTGGGGACCGGCTATTAAATGGTGTACTGGTCCAATTGACGTCAGTACGGTTGACTTAGTGGTTCCCAGGACAATTGCTGTCCCGTGATTATTCCACCAATCGGTATGTTTATCAAGATGATTGATAAAGTTTTCGTGACTGTTACTGTTGTGTATTCCGAAATGCGCATTCTTGAAATACTACTAAATGATCGGGGGGGGTTGAAGGCCGTTCGCATGTACTAATGACATACTCGGGTACTTATTCCATTACCGTACACATAAACACAATATGCTACCTGTACTGATCTCATTCTTGTGCATGAAAACATAACACTTATATAATATAAGTATTACGTTAAAGTATACCACTACGCCAATTATAATCAAGGATAAAAAAATCACTAAACGGTGTTTTTGGAGTATCATTATATATTAATATTATTATTATTTTATATAGTTAAGAAAAATCAACATAGAAGAGTTGTTTTCTTGTCAGACTTATCTCCCTTGGCAATGTACCGTCCTTCATTGTGGTACTGAATAGATATAATTCTTAATTAGCAAAATTGGAAACAGTGTAGGATTAATCACGGACAAGTCTCATATTCTTAGCTAAACGAACATATCGAATTTGGAATAATTTGTTCCAAGCCGTGTTTTGTATTGAATGCATCTGTAGATAATAACTAAAAGAAATATTTCTTAATCGTTCCTGTGGTAACAGTATTGTTTTAATTCGATGGAACTTCCTACCTTAAGACACATCCTTATATGTTGGACCAACCAGAAAATACAACATGAAATTTAGTTTTCCTTATTAAATTTTAAGAAATTCATCAAATGCTAAATCAAATATCGATAGAAGTATGACGTGGATAGCCAACAGTCGAATGCCGTTTTATCAATAGCAATTTGAAACGAGCTTCCGTCGGCATTATATTGCCGACATTACGTTGTGGTAATGTTAGTTCAGAATTTTTAAGGAAAACATTGTGCATGAGGTCATAACAAACTATGAAGTCATTATACAAATGGGAAAAACATGTCATTTAGTGCAAGAAGGACCCACGTGACTAGTTTTGTTATTTTATAATAATTTTATGGGCTTGTAAAATGATCTAAAACAACGGTCCATGGAACAGGAAACAGTAATATACAATAAAATTGCAATTATTCTAACGAAAACATGTTGTAAATATTGATTTTGCCTTTGTGCTCGAGTGGGGGGAATCTTACAACTCATTCGAGAGAAACTTTCATATTTCGTTTTGTATGAGTGTTGGAAGTGAGAGAGATGCGCCTTATTTACGACAATGATGTCGTTACGTTGTTAAATAAACACAAGCTTAAGACGACTCTCTCACGCGATGTTCTCATCTCGTGAAACGCGATATGACAAGCTCATACTTCCTACACGCCTGAATGTGGAATATTTGTCTCGTTTTCACCAAAAACCTAGAAATTCTTTCGCGAACAAATGTTTGGTTTCAGAGAAAGAAAAATGCGGGAAAATATCTTGATGGAAAATTTATGCAAAGCATTTTAAGTTCGTCTGGTATAAATGCATTAGGGCAATGCCATTTATTTTGTCGATTCCATTTTCGGTGAATGATTTATCAAATTATTTTGCACAATTGAATGACTGTTATTAGATATCTAATTATGTATGATTGCTTTAATGATAATTTCTTGGGTCTGATGAAGGAATTATCCGTGCCCATGTTTTAGTAATATAAATTTTCTACCGCAACAATCAACGTAAACGATTTACGTAACAGAACGATTACCGATGGTAAATTTTTTAAATAACTATTTATAATTCATGAAAAACAACAATATCTCATCAGGATAATCTGTTTGTCAAGGGCAATGCCTGATCTGCAGGAAATCAACCGTGGGTTTTGTCGATGAGAAACAATGTGTTCGCGTGCATACCACATACTACTCTGAGAAATGTTGTTCAACTTACAGACAGCATCAAACATCCATCGAGAATAATGGTTTTTGTTTTTAAATAACAAAATCATTATAACGGATTAAGTTATAGCTAGAGTGGCAATGAATGCTAAAATCAACTGCTCTACCACCAACACAATCATTTACCCCCAGTAATTGTTACGAATCAAACCAAATAAAGTTAGAATCGGAAACATGCGGTACTTTTATCAAAAGAAATAAGTATGAAATAAGCAAAAAACGAAAGCAACAACGGTGTTCTGAGAGTAAATATTGACGGGGTCGGACCGGGTTTTGAACCCTGAACCTCCACAGGTACGGATCTTTAAGGATTAGCGGGAACACGACTCCAATCTCTATTTCCGTTCACCTATTGCCTAACGCTGTGAAGGCTACAGTGTTCGTCGGAGGCATGGTAGTCTAGTGGAAGGACGCCGGGCTCGTGACCGAAGGGTTACATGTTAGAGTCACTGCTCGGCCCTGTGGTGTATTTTTGAGCAATATACTTCACTCCGCTTGTCCCAGTCTACTCAGCTGTAAATGTTTTGTAATAATTTGTGAACCGCTTTGAGACGACATACGAACTAGGTTGTGATAACGGTTAATAAGAACCTCCAATTATTTTTATATTATAACTTTGATGAAACGTGTTTGTTGCAGTGTTAAGGAACGAACATCCCATCTACATTTTTATTTGTGGTTTTTATTTTATCAATATTTGATTGATTATTCGGTCGATTGATTAGGTCTTACTGCCTAAGCAATAGTTGTGATCATTTGTAGATGGTTTGCAGAGATGATGGGGCCATATGAAGGACACATGTAAAACAATATCTAAATGCTATTTTACTTACATATCGACAAGGACAAGACAGCATGTCTCCTTAACTAGCCTTGTTATTCTAAAGACGGGCTAATCTAATTGAAAAAAATAAAATAAAAAAAGATTTTCAATCAAAATAAGAGTATATCATTATTTTTCCCTCAACAACCCTACCTCAGTTGCGTACTAATCGTTTTAGAAAAAAAAAAGACATTGCGAAATGATAAAACACACTTAAGGATATTTTACGCACTTGTGAAACGCACTATAAGTCATATCAATATAATGAACCATATTGGTTTGTTTGCACACATACTTAAAATACCCAAATATTAGTCAGATTCCCTACGTTACAGGGCTTTCTAAGATGTTCGTGCTCTGACAATCTTTACGACACCCAGGGTCTACTTAAACAGATGCCATACACGTTTTGTTTGAACAGCTTCCCAGAAAAAGGAAACAATCCTGCTTGTGGCGTTTTGTTGCGTCATAAACTCAAGTGTTTCCATTTGTTCATTAGAAACACGGTAACGAAATGCATTTACGCCGGAACTGTTTTGACGTGAACTTTACAAATATAAGTCGTCTTTTCTTTTCATCGATGCAATATTTAGTTTCATCATAAAACGAAAGAAGATTTATTGAGCCAGGAAGATTAACATGAACCAAACATTAGACAACGACTGGTGTTGTCTAACGCTTCCCAACATTGATTGCTTGCTAGCACCAAAAAGGCTTTGCTTGTACGAGTATAGCCAACACGTCCGGAATTGTGAGCGTCATGTATTATCTAATCTACAACGCTGGAGAACTGGATTGATTTTTTTGTCAGATACTTTTTTTCTGGTCTGTATCCCGCCCTAACGGGATAATATTCCTGAGATAGATCAGTCTGTCTAAATGTCATTCCTTATTAGACAGTTAGCGAGGCGGATGAGAAAAGGTGGATAAAAAGGCAGATCGTCATGTCTTTGTGTCATGCACTGTTTTCACTACCAGTGGCAGTAACACTGTATATTACGTAATGTGCTTTTTGAAATATAAATATAGCCTTTTTTCGTTGAAATTCAATTAGGTAAAAACCACGGAATGTTCACATTTTGAATGAACTCCAGTCTTCATCTTAAAGATTTGTGATCGGCATTTCTATATACGGCAAAAGTATTTTCTATAATTTGTATTTCTTATACTGCTTAATATAACTTCAGACAAAAGCAGATGACCGATTAATATGATTCAATATGTAATCCGACCCAAAACAAATTCGAACGAACAGTTATGCCATGAAGATGTAGGAGTAAAATTGATGTACATACAATGTATAACACTCCTGATTGAGTACGTCTGTACCGTGATATGGGAAGTCATACACACAGATACACTATGTAGCATACGAACTATCCTCGATCTAATAACATATACGACGTTGAGTAGTTGCTATAGGTACAATCGTCGTCATACGAATAGAAGTATAAATGAAATTGGGAATATAGGACATCTCAATACTTAATAACCAAAATAATCATGTTGAGCAAGGTTAATTTGAATTGTTTTGTTTTTCTTAATAAAGTTGTTTTGAAATTGCTTAAAATAGGAGATTTCATATTACATTATGCAATTAAAACAGTCCGAGATAGGTAAAATATGGTTACCAGGAACGATAGACAAGTTAAAAATGGCAAAAATAAATAAGAAAATGTGTGTTTGTTTTTATGCAATCTCAATTAAAAAAGCAACTAAAACATTATTTACAATATCATTAACAAATCGGTGAACCTATTCTTAAGTCCTTCGATTTGCCTGCCTTTGGAATTCCGTTTTTTCTCAAGAATATGTGTAATGTTTGACGGTTTTGCGGTCATTTAGTTTGTCTTTAGAATTTCTGCTCAAGTTTGCTTTGAGTATTTTTTACGCTCAAGTGACGTGTTAAGGATAAATTTAACACCACAGTTTGCTTTCTATAAAAGAACATAGGGTTACTCTATTTTCACGTTAGTTACTACAGCTTATTTTGTCAGGTCGTTATAGATAAAAGATATAACTGTCAAGTAGCTTTGTTAATAGAACAGATTAGAAAATGTACAACTATTACAGTTACGCGTTACAAGATGTTAAAAATGTTGGTCTTTCAAATACCAAACATATCTTTCAGTTCGACTGTTTGGTGGTTGTCATTTAAAGGAAATAACCTGTAGCCTTGGCATTATTTTAAACTCTTGTTATCTTTCACACAATTGTAAAAACGTGGTAAACAAACAGTATCCTATGTTAAAGCTGCCTTATCTATTGCATCTATTGCAGATCTAAGGTTAAAAATAGTAACGTCTTGCTTTGTACTGAAATTGTAAGGGCAGATATTTGAGAATTGGAAATTAATTAAATTGTCAAACTGTTGTGAAGTACAGGGGGATTTAAATAATACGTTCTGATCTAATTAGCGACACTTGTTTTTAACAAAATAAATTACTGAACGAAACTGATCAGAATCGATTCAGATTTTTAATATAATTCCGAGAAAAAACCCACATATTACGAAACGAATTATTGATCGGTGTAAATCAAACACAATGTTCATTAATCGCTATCTGTTTACGAAGCACCCAGAGCAAGACTCTGAATTTTATATCTTCCCAGAAATCCACGGAGGATATGCATCTCCTTCTTAACACGTAATTCTTTCTCTCTGTTACAGGACGTCATTTTTCACATCAAGTGGGAACAAAATCTAGCTTTTTTTCTTTCATTATTAATTTCAAATGACTGAAAATGATTTAGTGTAATACTTGAATGTTATCACTGGCCAAGCTTTGATCTCCGTTTTCACAACGGAATCGTAATCCATTTGGTTTTCGACAGCTTTAAAGGCATATCTTAGATAGCAATGACATCTTATTTGACCCTTTTCAAATAAATAGAACCAATCTTTACCAGATCACCGTACAGCTAACACCCAAGCAATCAGTGTTAACAGTTATTAGCATTTTTTTAAATGAGGAGCAGTAGCCTCTGAGATCTTCCCGAATCAGGATTAGGACATTAAATGTTCCACGGCCATTCAAACGTCCTAGGTAGTCGCTTCGTTTGAACCTTACTCGCCCAAGTGTGTCATAGAGACTATCGATGTCGGAGACGCTTGCACACTTACAACCGATTGAAAGAGGCACACGTCAGGAGAGGTTAGATAACAAATAAACAAAAAAACATTGCAACTCAAACAAAAGGAATTTCGAAATGTGAAAAATAATGAAAATAAACGAAACGGTGTGTAAAATTATGTTTAAAATTATTATATGATACCTGTCTTCGTTGTAACTTGTCCGTAGTCCATAATTATATGTAGTTATTTTACACAAACACCGCCATCAGTATCAATTGAGAGGGTAAAGAAAACAAGTCAATTTTATCAATAAATATAAGGACTTATCAAGATGCCATTATCAATATCACTACAAAAATGGAATTATCGTGTGAACGTTATCGTTCAGGTCTCCAAGTTCAGTAAAATGCTTGATTCATTTACAGCCATACTTCTTCTAGATCTGGATTATAGCTGTACATACATGTACGTTTAATGGAGAATCACGGGCACTAAACGAAATTCAAATTTCTAATTAGTCACGTGATTGGAAATGCGGCCTCAAATGAACACTATATTGTTCATTTGATCATTTGATAAGTCTTCATTGATAGGTCTTTTACTTATCATATTTCAAACACACAAATAAAGAAATAAATGATATTGAAGATTCAGTCCAATAAGAGCAGCTGATTTGAGCCCGGCTTGTTAACGCTCTGTTTTAAAACGCAAATGAGCCTCCGCGATAGTGCGTGCCTACCACTGTTGTTAATACGGTACTTTCTTTCTTTTGACATTGTCAATATGTTTTCTAGGATAATCAGCTGCCCCCAACTTTCCTAAACACATTTATCAAGAGACATAATGTGGTAGATTGAACGGGACACTCAAAATTGAGTGTTATCGGGATAAAAGATTTTAACGCGTAAACTCAATTGAAAGTATTAGTATGACTCAATGTTTGGACTCGGCACGTTAATGTAATCTCGTGAGGCGAGATCCTCGAATGACATAACCAATTTTTGGTAAGCAAAGTCATAATGAATGCAACATTGATAACGAAATTACCAGAGCCTTGCACTTCCCAACGAAACCTAATCCTATCAATTACGTTGTGGTGATTTCTCGGTTCAAACTCTGCTAAAATCAATGCTTGGCAGATTTATCAGCGGGAAATCTCTTGCGCTCGCCTTACCATAAAAGGTATAACACGCCATTTGACTGACAGGTCAATTCCATGGCTGTCATTCCATGCACAACGATAAGTTTTGTAATATTCATAACGGGTTTGGGAACCATTTGATGGCCCTACTTCCCTCACGTTTATTTGACTGAGACAGAAAACACTGACAGATAAGAATTAAGCCCAGTAGGTATTTCACAATCACCTCAGCAGTATGCACCGTTACGCCAGACAAACTTTCAAACGAAGATACGCTGATCCGGGAATGTTTTTTATATACATGTAACTGGAAAAGTTTTTCTGAATTATTTTTCTTATCGTTTCACGAAATAAAAATACACACTCGTGGTAACAGATACTGTTATGTCGATAACCTCCAAATAACATTGCATAAAATTCGTCAAAATAATAGCGTCGCTAACTGTAGTTCTCTTTTTCTTCCTTAACCGCTCTAGGTTTTTCACTTTCGACTCATTGGATAGACTGCAAGAAGTTAGTAAAACATTCTTAATTACCCATTAGTTGAATTTATAACACGCTTTTCATTGGTCGATCTATTAATGACGACATCACGTTATAATACTTTGCGATGTCCTCTTCCATTGTTCTTACATAGTTCATGACAATCGTTTCGGAGAAAAGGAATCATGCAATACCTGAAACAGAAACAAGTTGAAAGTTGTGAGAGAAAAAGATCGTAAAATACTTGATGGCTTGTTAAAATGAGTACCTCAATCTTGTTAGTTAATTTTCAGATTATAAGGAAACTCGGTAACCCTTTATATAATTGGAAAATTAACTAACTCGAGTTGGGTATACATAATGACCAATTATCACTTACTGGGGAACTCTTTTTTTCTCCTTTTTTTCATCCGTCACTATAGGGAACTCGTCTGATTCCGGATGCAAATTTTCTATTCATATCCTTGTAAGCAAAACCTATATAAAAATAAGCCGCGCCTATGCCGATATAGTAAGATCTTGAATGCATGTGCCATATAACCTAAGAATTGTACAATAAAAATACACTGAAAACCTGTCGTTGCAACGAGCATTACAGCATACAGTTAAAAACGGAGGAGGGTTGGGGTTGGTTGGTTGCAGGGGGGCAATAACAATGGTAATAAAAGTCGCGCGTATTAAATTTACCCGTTACATCAGGGTTTTTTTTGATAAGATTTAGTCGCTATAGTCTGAGGTTTGGATTATATCAGACAATAGTTTTACATGCACTGTCCTTTTTATGTCGAAGCACAAAGTGGAAACATAATTTTAGGACGATATCTTGTCTGATGGTTTTTTTAAACATTGTCCGAGACGATAAAAAAATGGTATGTGTTCGTGTCTCACTCTATATCGCCTACACGAAAGATAACAGGAATTGAATTTTCTGGATGGGTAATGTAAGATAGAGTCATTTTCTGTCGAATTCAGCAATATTTTGCACGGTAGAGTATGGCGCCAATCTTTCAATAACCTGGCAGACCCTATATACGGTTCTTGTAATGTGTCTGTGCCTGTAGATCGGTGATATATTGTCACGTTCGGCGTTCAGTCCAGACGGTGGTGTGATGGTTGGACAGTCACGTGATTATCGACCATCAATCTGTATCCCGTTACTTTGTTTGGTTACCCGTCATAACACGACAGTCGTAATTAACTATCCATTTTCGGCACCCCGAGTTACGTCCCCTGTGTGCTCCTGTCTGACAGTGCGACACGATGGCTAGTCAGTTGTTAGGGGCAACGCATTGATTTAACTTGTCTGCAATATATGTATTTCTAAAGAATGACGAAATACGTCAAATGGTTCTACCAATATATTCTCAAGAGATTTATCTTATACAAAATATTCCACTTACCTTAAATGTGCTGCATGATTATATTTCACATTATTTAGGTTTTACAAACGAAGTTAAGCCAAAATGAAATATATAAAAATAATTTGTTCTAGATGGAAATTTTGATAGAGCTGTGTAGAATTGGGAAATTATATAATAATTTTCCTATAAGCCTGAAATTTCCAGCTTTATTAAGATTTCTTCCGTTAGCTGATTCCATTTGGAATAAATGTATGGCTTCATGGTGTTAGCATTCAAAATCGAAATTGTTTTTTCTTATAAAACAAAACGGCTTACGTAATCTCTGAAACACAATACTGTTTATACTTTGAGCTTAATTGATTATAAATGAGAAATTGAATAACATCCATTAAAGATTATAATTAAACATTTCGTGTTCCGTTTTATTCGTTAATAATAGTTCAATATTGTCAGTAACACTTTGATGTTCAGTCAATTGACCTTGCATTCACGAAAGACAACATTGATAACGCTACCGAAAGTAACATGGCGTCCAACGAAGACAACTTTGATCAATCTACCGGAAGTAACATGGCGTCACTCAAAGACAATTTTGATAAATCTACCGGAAGTAATAGTCATAAAGTAGTGCCGTGTTTCATAAGCCTCGCTGTTGGTTGGACGGATGTTTTAGCGACATCCATGATCGATTGGCGGTTGAAAACATCTCAGAAAACGTTATTACAGTAACGACTTACACAAACACGGTAGGTTCCCAACCTTTACATGCACGTGCACGTACATTTCACTAAAATAGGGACAACGGGAAACCAAGGGAAACAAACGACTCCATCATTGCAGAATCTCAGCAACAGTGTTATTTCTAGAAGTGAAAATGAAACTTGATTATGCTTCTGTAATTAACAGGGTTTGGCTGTATACGATTTATGCATACACATGCGTTGACGGGGTAACGAAGGAAACATATAAAAAGCTAGAGACGTGCAAAGGAGTTGTTGAAACACGAAACACAAGCTAATGAAATGATGTTCAGTTTGTATACTGCTCTAATAAGAACAAAACCGTCGTAGTATTCGTTTTCTTATCTTTCACAGTCAGGTTTTCTATTCTATAATATCTCTGAAGGACGGGAGGAGCTGGTTCATTAGTATTTAACATTCACAATTTTCAAACCATTTTTAAAAATTAGGAAAAAAAATTAAAAAAATCCATGTACCATTTATCTGTGGTGATGTGAAAATAGCAGGAACCGGTGTTTTGGTTTGTCATGTTTTATGAATTCTTTCTTTCATCGGTAACGATGAATAGTCTCTCTTTATCAAACAACAATGAACCTCAAATTAACAACATGCAGTGACTATTATATAAGTATGGCGATCGCTCTGTTGGTATTTAGAGCTCGTTTCTGTTCCCATCAAGAGGAAATTGTGTTTAAGATGTCCCCTAGGGTCCACATTATTTGCCAGCCAAAAATAGAAATGTGTGTTTGGCCGAAGGGTATCATTTCCTGTCGTAGGGTGAACGAATAATTAGAAGCTGATGCAAATCAGGTATTGTTACCACGTGAAGCCCAGTCGATCAGGTCTCCCGGAGACTGCCTGTCTAGATCGCACCATTGTAACGCAAATAACAGTCCAACGTTCATTATCTTGGTCAACTTACATGACATGGTACAGTGTAGCATCTAACATTTTCAGAATTCTTCAAGTGTTTTAGTGATAACCGTCTTTAATAGGTTGTATGAAATTCTTTAACATATGACAATATTGATGAATGTTGTATTCCGAAAATGTAGAAAATGATAACCTATTGTAACGGTATAATTATATCAAGTTTTAAGGGCCTAATCATCTTCTTTGTTTGATAAAGTCAGGCGAGTAACAGCATGCAGTTCAGGTTCGGATATGAAACAACAAACATGTATTACACAAGCACTACCCGACCGATATGAAAGTATAAACCATAGCAGTTTTGTTTCTGTTAATTGACTTCATGTATACGTGTATCTATTCTTGCGCATGATTGCTACTGACAAAAGAGCTTTTCTGCTCCTAAAAATTGAACACAGTTGTTCTACTCCTAATAATGAAAAGGGATGTTCTATGTTCTACAGCTTACGATAGCAGTGGTATTCTTAATGATTGAACATAGCTGTTCTATTCCTAATAATTGAACAAACCATACGGAGACAGCCATTTTGTTTGGAGAAAAGAATGCTGGTACAACTATTAGAAGGCGTCCGTTCTGAGTAGGGAATCGTTAGCTAGTACTAGAATCAGTAGGCGTCCGTTCCATGTGAGGAATCATATGCCTGTATAAGAATTCACAGGACTCCGTTCTGTGTGGGGAGTCCTTTGCATGTCACAGGACTCCGTTCTGTGTGGGGAATATTATGCCTGTCTCAGGACTCCGTTCTGTGTGGGGAGTCCTTTGCCTGTCACAGGACTCCGTTCTGTGTTTGGAATCCTATGTCTGTACATCAATTCACAGGCGTCCGTTCTATATGGAGAAGTGTTAGCTTGTACAACAATTCACAGGCGTCCGTTCAGTGTCGAGAAGTGTTAGCTTGAACAACAATTCACAGCCGTCCGTTCTGTGTGGGGAAGTGTTAGCTTGTACAACAATTCACAGGCGTCCGTTCTGTGTGGGGAAGTGTTAGCTTGTACAACAATTCACAGGCGCCCGTTCTGTGTGGGGAAGTGTTAGCTTGTACAACAATTCACAGGCGTCCGTTCTGTGTGGGGAAGTGTTAGCTTGTACAACAATTCACAGGCGTCCGTTCTGTGTGGGGAAGTGTTAGCTTGTACAACAATTCACAGGCGTCCGTTCTGTGTGGGGAAGTGTTAGCTTGTACAACAATTCACAGGCGTCCGTTCTGTGTGGGGAAGTGTTAGCTTGTACAACAATTCACAGGCGTCCGTTCTGTGTGGGGAAGTGTTAGCTTGTACAACAATTCACAGGCGTCCGTTCTGTGTGGGGAAGTGTTAGCTTGTACAACAATTCACAGGCGTCCGTTCTGTGTGGGGAAGTGTTAGCTTGTACAACAATTCACAGGCGTCCGTTCTGTGTGGGGAAGTGTTAGCTTGTACAACAATTCACAGGCGTCCGTTCTGTGTGGGGAAGTGTTAGCTTGTACAACAATTCACAGGCGTCCGTTCTGTGTGGGGAAGTGTTAGCTTGTACAACAATTCACAGGCGTCCGTTCTGTGTGGGGAAGTGTTAGCTTGTACAACAATTCACAGGCGTCCGTTCTGTGTGGGGAAGTGTTAGCTTGTACAACAATTCACAGGCGTCCGTTCTGTGTGGGGAAGTGTTAGCTTGTACAACAATTCACAGGCGTCCGTTCTGTGTGGGGAAGTGTTAGCTTGTACAACAATTCACAGGCGTCCGTTCTGTGTGGGGAAGTGTTAGCTTGTACAACAATTCACAGGCGTCCGTTCTGTGTGGGGAAGTGTTAGCTTGTACAACAATTCACAGGCGTCCGTTCTGTGTGGGGAAGTGTTAGCTTGTACAACAATTCACAGGCGTCCGTTCTGTGTGGGGAAGTGTTAGCTTGTACAACAATTCACAGGCGTCCGTTCTGTGTGGGGAAGTGTTAGCTTGTACAACAATTCACAGGCGTCCGTTCTGTGTGGGGAAGTGTTAGCTTGTACAACAATTCACAGGCGTCCGTTCTGTGTGGGGAAGTGTTAGCTTGTACAACAATTCACAGGCGTCCGTTCTGTGTGGGGAAGTGTTAGCTTGTACAACAATTCACAGGCGTCCGTTCTGTGTGGGGAAGTGTTAGCTTGTACAACAATTCACAGGCGTCCGTTCTGTGTGGGGAAGTGTTAGCTTGTACAACAATTCACAGGCGTCCGTTCTGTGTGGGGAAGTGTTAGCTTGTACAACAATTCACAGGCGTCCGTTCTGTGTGGGGAAGTGTTAGCTTGTACAACAATTCACAGGCGTCCGTTCTGTGTGGGGAAGTGTTAGCTTGTACAACAATTCACAGGCGTCCGTTCTGTGTGGGGAAGTGTTAGCTTGTACAACAATTCACAGGCGTCCGTTCTGTGTGGGGAAGTGTTAGCTTGTACAACAATTCACAGGCGTCCGTTCTGTGTGGGGAAGTGTTAGCTTGTACAACAATTCACAGGCGTCCGTTCTGTGTGGGGAAGTGTTAGCTTGTACAACAATTCACAGGCGTCCGTTCTGTGTGGGGAAGTGTTAGCTTGTACAACAATTCACAGGCGTCCGTTCTGTGTGGGGAAGTGTTAGCTTGTACAACAATTCACAGGCGTCCGTTCTGTGTGGGGAAGTGTTAGCTTGTACAACAATTCACAGGCGTCCGTTCTGTGTGGGGAAGTGTTAGCTTGTACAACAATTCACAGGCGTCCGTTCTGTGTGGGGAAGTGTTAGCTTGTACAACAATTCACAGGCGTCCGTTCTGTGTGGGGAAGTGTTAGCTTGTACAACAATTTACAGGCGTCCGTGCTGTGTGAAGAAGTGTTAGCTTGTACAACAATTCATAGGCGTCCGTTCTGTGTGGGGTAGTGTTAGCTTGTACAACAATTCACAGGCGTCCGTTCTGTGTGGAGAAGTGTTGGCTTGTACAACAATTCACAGGCGTTCGTTCTGTGTGAAGAAGTGTTAGCTTGTACAACAATTCACAGGCGTCCGTTCTGTGTGGGGAAGTGTTAGCTTGTACAACAATTTACAGGCGTCCGTTCTGTGTGGGGAAGTGTTAGCTTGTACAACAATTCATAGGCGTCCGTTCTGTGTGGGGTAGTGTTAGCTTGTACAACAATTCACAGGCGTCCATCTGTGTGAAGAAGTGTTAGCTTGTACAACAATTCACAGGCGTCCGTTCTGTTTGGAGAAGTGTTAGCTTGTACAACAAGTCACAGGCGTCCGTTCTGTGTGGGGAAACTTATGTTTTTACATGAATCAACAGTGGCCGTTGTTTATGGGGAACCCTATGCCTGTACAAGATTCAGCAGGCGTCCGTTCTATGTTGGGAATCCTATGCTTTTACGAGGGGAACAGTAGTACTTAGGACGTTGTTAAAATTGTTTCATTGAAAAACAATAATTGTTGTTATTGCGCGCAATACCATAAATCATTTGAAGAAAACCTAATGTTATTTAGAAGGGTTCTCTACCTTTTATACGTGATATTCCTCTCCATTGATATATTACTTTATATAGTCGGTCTGATTATACTCTACCTCACGCATGCTACTATATTTAGACATTCTTACTTCTTTTATTAGATGAAAATGTTACATGTTCCATAAGAAAAGGCAAACACACTTACACTGACGTATTCATTTGTGCATGGCTTGAAGTACAACCTGCCCCCTGACATACCATATATCAACATTACTGAAAACGGAATCAAAAGCCGACGTCAAATCATATTACGAAACTCAAAGCTAGTTGATAATGGCATTACAGATTGCAGTGATAGACTGCATTTAGTAATACATCCCTGAGTAGTTTTTCTTTTGGAGATGAAATATAGTGAATGTATGCGCTGGAAGAAATAACGGCACTGGTTAGGAAATAAAAAAAACAATTTTCAGATTCTGTCGATAAAACATCAGGACGGATTGTTATAACACCCCAAGTAATCAAACTTGAGCGTAAAGGGAGTTAATGCTTTCAATCGCACGAACGATACATTGGAAATTAAATAAAAATAACGAAACCAACACATTCACCAAAATGTTAAGTACATTTTACTCGTAAAACGACGTGGTCAAATTTTCTAATCAGTATTTATTTGTTCGTATTCCATTTCGCATTGCCTTCCCTGTGACCACCCCTCCTTAAAAACGTCAACCCTCATCCCCTCTGGCGTCCATCTTTTTCCTGCTGTTGTCCTTTATGAGTGCGTGGCAGTTTTATCGTTGAAGCATATACCATCCTTCAATGATGCGCTGTTGACTGCAGGCCACATTATATTTTGTAAAGTGTAATGGCTGTTTTGGAGTCGGCAGTACACTACTTCACATTTACCGTTTTGATGTTAAATTCAAAAGGTTAACTTATATAATTGTCGGCATCATGTTATTGGTGAATTGTTCAGAATACCTACGGTCCACACGAATGTGATGAATTATCCATATAGATCATATTGGAAAATATTGAAGCAGGCCCGAGGGCTGCGCTGTTTTAGAGAAACAAATTATACGTGAGCAGACATAGTTCAATAAACACCAAATACCAGCCCGGGGGCAGGGTCCAGCAGGACGAAACGGAGTTAAACGTGGAAGTAAGTATATGACTGTTTTATTTTCAGAACCGAAAATCGCCAGAGCTACCAGTATTTGCCCAAGAGCCGAAAACCCTCGAGTCTGATATAGGTTAAGGGCCAATATCTGGCCGGATATATGATAACCTTTAATCGTGTACATGTATGGTGTTATATATAATCACTACGTATACTCACACGTTTAAAAACAATGGGACACTGAGGTTTTTTCAGGTTTATTTTTCAAACTTTCAACAAACAATCATATATACCAGTATACAAGCAGTCGTTTTCAACTTCTACAAGACCTGATTCGACTTCTCGTCTTTTCCTGTGGTAATGGTTATGTATAATGTCCGTCTAACTCTGATATTACATTTGCTAGTAATTTCAATACGCTTGTTTCCGTCTTGTTTCCAGCAGACCAACACAAGTTATTAAAAAAAGTAAGTCCACGCGAACTCAGCATTTGGTCTCGCTAGTAAAACACCCGGATGTATGCTGATATAGCTAGAAGCGAGCAGTATTGCCGTATGCAGATTGATATCAAAAGGTTATTACACGGACGGGCAAAGTAGAGAATTGGAATATATTCATTACATATGTAATTAAAAGTCCGTCTTGTAATGCTATCGGTGTAGTAACGATATTTTTAGCAAGTTTATGATAATTAATGTTAAAGAGACGTGTTCTCGTGGATAATTTTCAGTTAAGCCCTAACATTAATGTTCGGTAAAGTTCATATCCGTGTTTAGATATTTCAGCAATTTACGAGGTTTCTCCTGTATCCTTTGTATAGAGTGATATTACGTCCAAGTTAAGGTCTAGCGTGTTAATTGATTGACATTTAATCAATAACTTTCCCAATACTTATTGTGACTCAGCCTAATTACGCATTACTTAACGACCAACGCCTTCGCAAACCCTATATCTAATCTGCTTCCGCCAAGTCAAGGGCAATTATTGCCATATCTGTTATGTAGTTCCTCGTTACCGGAGATAATTGGTCAAGGAGAGTGAATCTTTGATTTTGTCTGGTCAGTATCGTGTCAATAAAAAACGTTTCCAAGCGAGCCATTTCTATTAACAAATGAGTTATATCTCTCTGGGAAAATCGTTATAGGGATGTCGACTTAATTGGATTTTAGGATCCCTATATAGTAACGACTGTGTATTGAACCTACACAAGCAAGTCCGTCTTGTAATGCTATCGGTGTAGTAACGAGACTTCACTTTTCACATTCTAATATATCTCCGTCTGGCGGAAGGTTCTTGTGTGCATATTGCTGTTATGTCCAACAAGTACGGGACTGGAACTGAGAAAAATGTGTAAAATGTTTCGACGAGAGTAAGGGGAACGAAGCGTTCACGTTCTTGCAATGCGTTTCAACGGAATATGTGACGCCTTCGTAATGAAAGCGTTATATGTGTCAACACAGTAACTGTTATGATTCCTGTTATTTCCAACCTAGTATATATTCACATACTACTGCAAATTAACCTGAATACATATATGTACGTACAGTACTCATGGCATAAAGAAATGAGGGGATTCTTTTGTGTTCCTGTCGGAATGTATATATGTATACAATGTAGTAACCCCAGTATATTTGAATATGGTTCAGGGCATGGTCTACCACTCCGTAAACAGTTTTTCTAGTAGAAACCTATCTGTTTATGTAAACTTGTTGCAATCTTGTGTTTCAAAAAAACATCCTATCTATACTCTTGTACCCCGTTATGTTGTTGTTGTTGTTTTTGAAGGGGACGAAAGGGTATCACAGGGTCATAGCAAGTACGGTGCGTTACAAAGTTAAATGTCAAGTTAAAGGTCGTACTTCGAAATTGGTTATAGAAATGAAATAGCTTACCTCAGATGTACTATTTTTGGTAATGATTATTTTTGAGGAATATTGATCATAAATGTGTTGGGGCGACCAAGAACCGGATGCTTAGAATGACGGTTTGTTTTTAAAATTTCCGGACCATTCAGTATATTAATTTCACAATCTCACCCGTCGCAAACATAAAATTCACAATTCTATATTGGAAGAACCTTTTTACGTGGTTATACACTCTTTGTCGCTCAATATTGATCCAGAGCTTCACGCTGTTATCCTTTTGTTGGAATCAAATGTTTGGTCCGCATATAAATGACATCGCGTCGACCTACATACACCACTTCAATCTCCACTGTTTATAGATAAGTTGGGGAGTAGAACGAAACTTGAAATAAAGATTTGTATCACCATTCTATTTTAAGATTTGCAAAAATATATATCAGATCAACGTCGTCTTGTCAATTAAACCTAATTATGTTTGTTCTGTAAAACACCGATAAACGCTCTTAAATATAAATTGTCCACTAATTACAAAATGTATAAAAAAACCTATACAAGATATTTTTATTAGTCTCATTCCGTCTTTCAAAGTATCTTTGCTAATGAACACATTATATAATACGGATACACCAGAATCAATTACAGTGCGTCTGTTTGGGCCTCGCTCTGGTGTATAGTAAATATAATTAGACGTGTGAGGGGCTCGGATCAATACGTATACTCTGTCAACATGTCATTCCCTAACAGTAAGCTACAAACATGCATTTAAAAGGTGGACTTTACTCCCTATATGTCTGGATGGTCCAAACAAAGTTTATTTGTTACAAACTGATTATATATCAGGCCCCTGTGAATACAATCAGGAAATAAACAACTACTGTATATACAACTTGACTTTCTCCCTTTAAGTATGATTTCTGTTTCTTTTTTAATAAATATGTCATAATTTAGACTCCTTAAGGCCTTACAAATAGAGATGTCAGTGCTATGGAGGACATTGTCGCTTGTAGGTTTGTGGTTAGGTGATTTGGTGCCGTATATCATCATTTATACGTATATCATGAGTTCGGAGTCCGGAGAGGGTACGAGTTTTACAATTATTGTCCTTCTTGTTTCATTTCTAAAATATAATGACTACCTTAAAAAACCTGAAGATTCTGTCATGAGAGAGATAAAGAGCACATATATCACACAGGAATAAAGATATAGATTACAGGCATTACGTTGATGGTAGTGATTGAGCTTCTCCCCACAACGAGACTTACCTGGTCCTATACCTGCACTAAGATGTTGGAGGTGGAACAAATACGACCTTCGAAATTGCGTTTCTATGTGACGTATATAAAAAATTGTTATAAACTCGATACCACGATATCGTCAATCGCCTTTAAAAAAAAAGCATTGAACAAATCCACAAGGGGACGTTCTCGTTTTCATTCACGTGGCCTCCCACCCATCGTACTACAATACTGCTAGTACACTAGTAACTAGAATGTAATCAGTGTGGGAAGGTGTACTTATAGTCACATGGACATATCGCCGTTTTCCTCCCACGAATCGCTCTAAACCACAAAGTACCATGTCTATTTTCGTGTCACCTGTTTAAGCACGTGATTTCTCCTACAGCGTCATTCTTACAACTATATAAATACACATTGTTTTGATTTAGCGTTGTACCACGAACGTGGATTACCTGTAGTGTATCTGGATGAGGTGTTAACGGAATCATTGTGACAGGCAAATGCTCTATAGGTATGTTTCATCAAGATTCTTTTTTTGAAACATTTGTTTGCTTCCATTCTTCCTTCCATTGTTGCCTTCTTATCTTCTTTCATCTCCTTTCATTGATCGATTCAGCCATTCATGCATGTGTAATTCATTCATTCGTTCATTCGTTCATTTATTCTTTCTTTCTTTCTTTCATTCATTCATGCATTCATTCATTCATTCATTTAAGAATTAATTATTAGAAGGATCCATTCATCGATAACTTTCTGTTTTATAATTCTCTCATTGTTTGCATTCGATGTATGTACACATCATTCTGATTTATAATTAGTCAACATATCCACTTTTCTTGTATATTTTTTCATTCCTCCATCCATCCACCCACACAACAACGTATGCCCATCCATCTGCTCAGTTCATATGTCATCGTTGTTCTATTCATTCATTCATCCATTCATGCATAAACCAATCATTCATTGATCCATTCATCAATAAATCTATTCATTCATTCATCCATTCATGCATAAACCAATCATTCATTGATCCATTCATCAATAAATCTATTCATTCATTCATCCATTCATGCATAAACCAATCATTCATTGATCCATTCATCAATAAATCTATTCATTCATTCATCCATTCATGCATAAACCAATCATTCATTGATCCATTCATCAATAAATCAATTCATTCATTCATCCATGCATCCATGCATCATGCATCAATCCATCCATCCATCCATCCATTCATCCATCCATCCTATCATTTCAATCGTTCATCCATCCACACAACAGTTCATTTATTATTCATTCATTCATCCATCCACCCATTCACAAAGGTCCATTATGCACTGACTTTGTCGTGTATAGTTAATTGTATACATGTATATAGTATAGTTAATGTGAACTGCTGTTGTTGTTAATTTTGTTTTCAATTTTAGCCCGGTAGCATACTCTTAAAATGTTATCATACTCTTAGGCGGGTGTTCTACTATGATGTTATAATCGAATTGCGCTATTGAAAGCGAACTCATTTTGACTTCATGTTTGAAAACAATTTTGTCGTGAAAATGAAAATAATTACACTGAATGTTTTGTTGAATTCATTGCCATCGAGTCCGTAGGTGTCCTACATGTAAATATATCAACAGATACTTCGAAGCAGCAGTGTTGGTAAAGTAACGCTCCAAGCACATGTGACCATTAAGCTAGATAGCAAAACAGAATATCGGTCGGTACGAAAAAAGTAGTTAAAAAATAAAAGCATGCAAAAGCTACATTGAATCAAATTCAATCCAAGTGACACCACAATCAAACTCGATCGGAATAAAACAATCTGTCACAATACCTTCGTTCACTACCAAGTCGACGTACTACGCCTGATCATTTGAGAATGCCGTTTTCCGGGTCATGTCCCAGCAACCACAATATTCAGAAATACCCATAAAAGACTTTCTTACCGGAGATTCGCATTTGGAAGCATGGTAGGACGCCGGACTCGTGACCGAAGGGTTGCGGGATCGTGTCACGTCACGACCGCACTGTGTCGTATTTTTGTGCAAGATATTTTACTCCGCCTATTCCAGTCTACTCAGCTATAAATGAGTACGTGGTTGGGCAGTGCTGGAATATTTTAATGCTAGCTGTGAGCGCCGAAATGGCAGCACCGGCTGCATGCTCCACATGAAGTTGAGAAAGGTATTGGCTGGTTGCAAAACCCTTTAACCGCGGATAATATTTTTTGAACCGCTTTGAGACGACCTATAAACTAGGTTGTGATTAAGCGGTATTATTCGAATTATTATATTATTATTATTATTTGATATTTAATTAAAAAACCGGGTTTATTGCAAAAACAAAATCCTTTTGTTTTCAATCTTTTGTGTTGTTTGTTTTAGTCAACTATACAAATGTTGAAGTTTGTCTTTGCCATGTTTCTCGATTCGCAAAAAGGAGGGTTAATATAACACATCAATGTTTTTTTAAGAGAATTCATTTTCGACAACTCTAGACTTTACCTATCTAAATTTCGAAAAAAAATCCAGTTGCTCCGGATATGTTCGTAGGGTGTGACTAGCTACATTTTCCTTTGTGGAAAGGTCGTCAGAAATTGCACCTAAAGGCGACACTTTCGGATGGTTATGCGTGGCACAGTGAAGCCGAATCTTGATTGTTCGAATTAATCTGAATCAAACCCGGCGATGTATTTGTATGTGAATAGTCCTAATGTAATGTAGACGCCTGATTCTTTACAACAGTGTCTAGTAAGGTTTTTCAAACGATTTTGTAATTTTGCTAGCAGTCTGGAAACCTACAATGTGCCCTAAACGCAACAAGCCGAACACCACCAATTACAGAACCTTGACACAAACCTGACAAAAAACCTCCTTTTGACGCAATGAATTGTAGGCGTTTTACAAAGAATCGATCTTACAAAGTTGAGGTGTAGGTCACGAGCGACGGTCTAACTTGTTTTATTTTTTAAATCTGACGGTTATCCCCTTATTATTTTACCTCTTGTTTGATTGGTCGGCTAATTTTGTTGTTGTTCTGGACTATTAAAAAATAAAGCTCGGGGAAGTTCTGTTTTTTAACGATATAGCGTATGGAACTACAGTTTTCTACACATTCTCTTTTTGCCATTAGTATGAAATTCATGTTTTTTCTGTCGCGAAAACAGCTCTCTCAGACATGATTTAGAAAGAAGTTTTTCAATTATCTTTACAAATATAGCTGTTATATCGCTTAGCAGTTAAATAATAAGGGCCGTAATTTATCACCTATTTGTCATTTGAACATTTAATTAAAGATATGATTATTTCATGTTTGGAGAAAAAAGAAGGAAAATACTAACCAAAATACTCTAATCTTATATTACCTCTTCTGCCAGCCATTAAAGCAGCAAATCCAGCTTTTTAGTCTGATCAACAGCACATTCCACTGTCTGGACCTATTTAGGGTGAAACTTACTTCGTTATCGTTCTACTCTCTGTGGAGTACCTTGCACCAGTCTGAGGTCCATACGTCAGCATCTCTACCTACTAAGTGGAAATAGTACAACGAATAGCAGCAAGATATTCTACAAATAGGCATCGAAATACTAGCAGGCAGTTTTGCGGACATGTTCGAGCAGCTTAGCATGGAGTCAATAAAATTCCAGGAGAATCAAGGCCAAACCACCCCAGGATGTAGACAATAACAAAAAGTCTAATATATATCGATGCCTCACATTATATTCATGCTGAGCATGGAGGATTCGTACAGCACTAGACACCAACTTTAAGCTTTTCTACAAATGGTTACTACGTCCATAATTCTTCCTGGAAACTGTTATATAACATGGAACAAGGTCCTGGCTATAGCAGCTAAAGCTACAACAATTCAAATGGGTTTCTTGAAAGTGGAAAAGATCTCCCAATCCTATGTCAGTTTCTTGGTCACAAATGTGGCCGGATTAAGTTTAAAGAGAAAGGCCAAAAGTAAAACATACTAAATGTTGATATTACAGAATACCGATACATTTACCTTTAACCAAAACTAATTTATTTTATTAAACAGATTATTCAAATGTATTTAATATAAAGTTGATTGTTGATTTCGATTTCCCGATATTGAACTTACCTTTTCTCGATTGCAACAGTTGCAGTTGATTTGATACTGAAGGGATTGCTCGAATTTCACCCAATATATGTTGACTGCTGACAGACAAACCTCAAGCAAAATATTTCGAAAAAGATTAACGAACAAATGTATTATCCCCATCATGACCTCATTAAGAAACATTTATTTTCCTTATGCCACAGTTGGGGGAGGGGGAGTATGCTCAGTAGCATGCATTGTAAATTCGATGTCTCTAATCCAGTTTCTCTTTCGATGACGTGACATTACTTGGGTTTACCCTATATCTACCGAGCAGTTGTAGCTGATAAAGCAGAATACGCGTGCCATTTCTGATGCATTGTGTGTAAACTCCTTGTTCATTGACTTATTGCAACTGTTGTAGCCAGTATTCATTGCAAGAAATTCAAAATCTTTACCATGTTCACGAACGACATAATGGCTCGCATGTTCCGTCTGCATTTTAGCATATGTCATGCAAACGACTTGTAGACAGCATACAACTCTATGAACACACGATCACCAAAGTGCCGCTAATGGTATAGTGTATATTTTTATTCCTTATGTATTTACACATGCCTCTGACATTAGCTCTAATTACATGTACTTCAGCTGTTAATAGAACGTTCACCCGAATGAAACCGAGTAAACACTAGCTCTAAAATTATCAATTTCTTTAAATGTCGATATTTCTCTTAACTTGGACTGTTTAAGATTCGTCTCGAGTTTTGTTTGCAGTCATGCTTCTAGCATTTTCTCCTCTTACCGGAAATACCAAGGAGCGTTTCATATTTTGTATTTAGAGTCTTTCCAGACGTTGATATTGAGGTGGAGGAACGAAAATGGTGCGACAACTCTGTTTTTCAAGTGAAGGGAACTGCAGACGAAATCTAACGTGGCTATCTTGTCCTTTACTCACACATTACTACAAATGCAATGTCCTTGCCTCATTTTTTTTCAAAATTTGTTAAAATTTAGGTTATCAAAATTGAGGTTGGCAATTTAGAACAAAGTATGAATTGATTTTTTTCAACAGAAGGGATGTCAACCCTTCTACCTGCAATTTCATATCACCAACTTCCTTACTTAGCAGTAAACTGTCTTAGAGTTAGAGACACTTAGTTTACTGGGAAATACATATATTAATCTAAATATAAAACTTAGTGTATGTAACGCTACACACACACATGTTTAAATCGAGTGTTGTGATTCCATTACATCTAGTTTACGGTAGTTTGTAAGGTAAAATACCGAAGCGTACAGAGCGTTGCAGTTAAACTAACCGAACAATCAGCAAATAGCTTTCAGGATGTACATTTCTGACACGGTATGGTCCCGATAGAATAGGGATTACATTCCAAATGGGGAAAAACATACAACACTGTCTGCGGGGATCTTGTATTGAGTAATGTAGCAAGTAAAACCGTCTTTCAATGTACTTTAATTTCACGAGAGCGACACTATACAATTACATTGCTATAGATTAAACCCAATTGAGGCTTTCTATCCAGAGTCTGTTCACCGGTGTCCTGCTACATGTAACACAATTTCGGTCATTTTTATGTTCCTCAGCCATAAACAGAAATACTGAAATGATTTTGAAAATCAAAAGAGGTGTCATGATTTGGAATGCTGTGGTGGTTTGTATCCGTTTAAATACCTCGTCTGTTCCATTTTAGGAGATACTTTGGATTAAATTTAAATTAGTTTAATATTTAATGTCACTCCGGGTGTTGAAATCAACAAATATTTATTATTTATACTTTCACCAGCTACAGTACTTCAAACCTGTGCTTCACACCTGTGCTTCAAAAAGTATATTACTCTTGGCTAAAACGCCACGAAATCGTATAAATAACACGGAAAAGCTGACTGCTAATTAATAGACTTATTAATGTTGGGTCGACGGCTTCTTTTAGTTGAAATATTATAACTTAATAGGCTATATAATTGATATTACTGTTGCTTCGTTTCCCTAATGGCAAGAATTCGTAGGGCATAGAGTTGGATAGTTCCAAAGGGTATCGTTACCTCAGTGCAGGCCGTGATTGATGGAGGTTTGATAGCCTTCCCGTACTACTATAATGCTGAAAGAGCAACGAACTCAAACTTCAGTGTATCAAACTTGAACATTTGTTTGTTCAGACATTTTTATGATCAGCAAACGTAGCATCCTGTATACTCTAGAGGCATGGAATTAAGTTTTGTTTTAATGTCAAAAACCTGCAAATAATAGCGGTGCAACCAACATTTTTAAATATGGTCGGGGATATTCAACCAGAGTTCTAATTATAGAAGGATATTGATTTTTGTAATGTCATGTCCAAATGTCAACGAATCCCAGGATTATATAATGAGAAACCGCTCCGATCTATTAAAACCTATCAAATGTGTCTGAAGGTGGCGGTCATTGACCATTCTCACTCGTATAGTACTGGTATCAAGTAAAATCCTTAAAGCAAAATAGAAAAAAACATTATATTCAATTTAATGCCTGTTATTTGAAAAAAAATCAAATGTCATCTCTATATATTGCATAGATTCGATAAAAACAAATTGTTGGAACAGTAGACAGCGTTTCATCAATTGTACTGATTAACCGTTAGGAGAGTTTCGTAACAACAAAACTATGTAAAACATTCGTATTACATAAAGTCAATGCCTTTATTATATTTTCATTCTTTTAATAAAGATATATTTAGAGAAATTGTCATATAACCCGCGTAATATACCCCTAAATTATCTGATAACAATGCATTTATCAAGGATCAATTCCTTTATCATACAGTCTGTCCGTCCCAGCTCCTTCGATGTATCACACAGCCTGTTTAAAGTATCAGACTTTTCCGGATAGTTTTATCCAGATAACAGATAGACTATATATACATTATTTTTAAATCCATGCCGAAGAATGATGACCTTAACTTCATATTTGGGTTTTCTCTGTTTATTATGATGAAATGCATGCTCACTATTACATAATTTTCTGAGTTGCTGACATCATGTCTTAGATTTGACAGGATATATTATAGCAAGCATGTTAGGAACATGGTTTCACTACCTCTCTAAGGGGTTCAATGTGTTCTTTACAGTCTGCCTCATCCAGGCCCTTGTCTTAATTGGCTTCGATCATAGCTTTATGTCCATTTGTGTGGGTTCTTTGTTCTCAATATAATGTCATTTGTTTCAATTTCCTGCTTGCTAACTGCCAAAAAAAATTTAATAATAAATTTCCTTGACGTTTTAACAAATATTATAAACATCTTCCGCAATACCTAGCCATGTCTTTTCGATCGACAGGCTATACATGGTGATAGCAAAGCTTCATGCTCAAAGGTTTGCTCGAAAAATGGTCATAACAAATAATTCTTTTCGTTATATCGAGACGGCTGCGCAGTTTAACACGTCCCATTGATGTTCAGATTTGTTTATTTGATAATAATATTGCAAACATTATTGGTTTCACGTAGAATATTTATCATTTATTAAAATGTATTGTTAAATGATGGTAATAAATTGAAGTGGGAACGTGAACAACATTACAAAGACAATTCAGTAAAATACTAAATTATTCATACCATCAACTAATGAGGCAACCAGGAATGTTAATATGGAAAAGTTGCGTATATCCGGCGGTTCGACAGGATTAAAAAACAAACCTTCAATATCGGTACTGAAATATCTAGAAACAAATGTACAATTCACGTTCAGACAAAAATGTTAATGTATACATGAATAGTTTTTTAAACAGTCTGAATAAGCCAGACAGGGTTTCCAGTTTTTCCGGAATTTCCGGAATTTGTTATCAAATTTCTGCTTCCATTATTATAATGGTTTTGAAAAAGCGTGACCAATCCGTATTGTCAGATTTCGACATAGCCGCTAGTTGTTAAATCATATTTATCCTACAATTAATTGATTTTTATTGGACAGTATCGTTACCTGATTGTTCCCTACCTAGTCGTCGTTCGGAGACCATGGATTTCCTGAAGCCAGACTGAACCTTTATTGATTTATCTCGATTATCAAATAAGGTGTGCCACAGTTCCGGCCGCCGAACCGTAACATCGACAAACTATTGCTACGCATATGCCGACTGATTTATCAGCTGAGCGAGTAAAATGCCATTTCCTACAGGTAGAATTAAAATAGCTTTTATGAAAATAAATATGGGAAATGGTGAATCTGGCATTAAGTGTGACAAACTTTAAACGGAGTTTAAATTGCGCAATTGTGATGTTCAGGAAAACGTTTGTTCTCTATCACTGGTCTTATGGACGTTTTAAACATTTGAAATTATATAATAGTTTTAGTTGTTCTTAAGTAAGTCTTTAGGAAAGATAAAGGACACTGCTAGATCTATCAAAATTCGTTTGGTGACTCGAAATAAATATTTCGAAAACCCCGAAACAAGACATTATTGGATGCGTGACCTCTCAATAAAAACCTGTATTATATCTGGGAACGGTCATTTCCACTCCTCTTAACGTGGTAGTATCCTAGCAACGATGCTATCCTTGTCTTTTACAGAAACCACTAGATAGCAGCATGATTAAACATCTCCCTCCAGGTTTTATTGTCGCTATTTCATAATGCGTCTCAACAGGGAGGTGAAAATAACACCTTTCGATTACAGGATCGCTAGGATACCCGTATTAACATGTTGTAAAACTGCCTTAGGTGTCGCGTCTGACACTTTGGACTGTCGATGGCAGATTTCCTGTCTACGTTTCCACATGTTTGTAATTGTTTAATTGGGTGTAAAACGTCATTTGAAGGCTTGGTATAATTGTCTGCGCTTAAGATGTAATGGAAATCCCTTTTATTTCTGGGGATAGGTATTTTCTTGATCTATTCAATTTTAGCCAACCTTTGAAAATCACAAAAAATAAAGTAATAATTATAATGATAAAACGTTTATAGATTTAAAAAGGCTATTTGATACGAAGTATCAGAATATACAATAAGAGAATGTCCTATTGTGAACAGACTAATCAGAACTTAAAATCGATGAAAAGGAAGAGCAATCGCCCTCTACTTCATCGGCAACATTTACATCTAAATTTAGATAACGTTATATCATGTGCTTTCAGTAAAAACGCGAAAGTGATAACAAAACTACAGAGCGCACTAATGAGTGGATGATATACAAAGAACGATGTGCTAGATTTATGAAATGGTTTGCAGTAACAGGAAACCGGAACTATAAGTGATAGGTTACTCAGGGGAAAGATCACGTGTAAAAGCTTTTCTTGCGCCTTTTTGTATTGTAGAAACATATGCACAGGAAGGACTTGACAGAAGTCACGCCGTTAGAATGACAGTACGTCCCTAATATAATTCACTTGTGGGATTGTTCGTGCACTGAATCACATCACCAAGATATGTTTCTCCGCAAACAGTTGTCGCCTGGTGAATTCGTGCCGTCGTTTCACCGTAGCTTATCTACTGTTTGCCATTTCCGGTTTTCTAAGACGTCCATTAGGATTGCCGACGTACATATACGCCTTGTGTTATTCCGTTATGGTCGTCAATGATACGCCTGGCAACCGATATCCGTATTCTAGATAAGAGAGCGTAATCCACATGAGTTACAGCAAGAGTATTGATAAAAGCTTTCTCTGCAAATGTCGGAAAATAGATACTCTTCCTTTTCCTGGCCCCATGCAATGCGTATAACGATCATCATTTGGTTGTATGATTCAGGAAACCACTGGATAGGACAATACCATAACTATATAATTCCGTCTAAGAATCGAATGTCGTTCTCGGATGAATAACATTGTCCACGATGAACTTCTTTTTGGCGTCATGACGTTTATCTTTGCTGGATTTTGTAATAAAAGAATCTATTGGATTTTCTTTATTTGCAATGTTGCTAGTCTGGCTGTTGTTAAAGGGCAATATACACGCGACATGCACAGAGCAGATCGAACATGCAAGCCTTGTGCATGGAAATAAAACTAGTATTGAATATGCAGCATCGCCCAGTATGTTGGGCACCTGTTTCAAACAAACTGTACATGATATTCAACAAGATATGCACACAGCCAACACGCTAGGATGTCAATGTGGAATTTAGAAAATGCTATTCAACGCTAAAATGTTCAGATATCTTTTACATAGTCATATATTTAAATAAAACGATTTCTTAAGCATTCTGATACGCTGAGTAGACGTACTATAAGTTGGCTTATCAATACACGAAATACAGACGGATTAAAAGTGTGTATATATATGCATTGTATATATATATGCTATGATGATCGTTCATGTTTCCAGAAACATATATACATTATGTATGTATAATTTATTAGTCACCTTTATATATTTTTTTTATCATATTTATCATATTGTCACACCATTCATAGCTACAATTTATAAGAAAAAAGGCGATTGAGATATATTTGCTATCAATTGATATATTCGTGCATTTCAGATAGACAATTCGAACATCGGGATGTTCCGGTGTTTTTTTCTCACTAATCTTACATTCTTTTCATTATCAAAACATATTTAATATCACTAAGTTAATCACTAAAGTCTAAGTTTGTTTTAAACACAACGACGAATTGAAAACTTAGCAAAATAAGTTTTCAATTCCTTTTTGTGTTCAAAACAAACTTACCCCTTATTATTTATACCAAACTGATGAATCGTGTTCCACTTAAAAAGAAGTATGAACCTCTTTGCACCCACGTGATTTTGATTTCTTCAAATTTTCCAAGCGTTTCCAACGATGTGGATGAGAGTCATCGTGTTAAAATGAAGATATTACATGTTTTGTAAAGCATTCTGATCTCAAACAAGGTTTGTGAAAGTGTGGCCCACATCCCCTTCAGAGAAAAAATGACCTGCGTAATCATTACCTTCGACAAATTCATTCATACTTTTCGGGCTATTCCGGAAAAGATCGATAACGGAAATACACGAATATGACGTGTATAATCAACTTGTAATAATGCGAATGTTTTAGCAATTTTTCATGCCTGCTACTGATACCGGATCTTCAAAAACATTTTGACGGACACTTTTGGCACGAGATATGTTCAACCTCGATATCAGGAAGCACTGCTTTATATAAATATATGTTTTATCGATCTTAGTAAAACGTCCTTTCATGTGTGGCTAATTACTGACAGACATTAAAGACCCCTGCTGCACAAAGCACAGTAAACCCACCGTATTCGTTGACAATAGACATTCGAGATGGCGAGAGATTGGGTAAAGCCGATCCGACGGTAGCATACAGCCATTAGCGTAGCAGACTACACTTAGCTACTCTCACCTCTTCTGAGTCATTATAATGTTGCTATATTTGACTGGGAGAAAATAGAGAACAAACTAAGTGTTTCTATAATTACCCCATAGAAGATGCTTCGAATTAGTACACGTTTACTATGAAGATATATGTTTGAATATCAAACTCACAAATGCTTAGAGAAACGTAATTTTCAAAATACTTATTTCATTTATATATGGTTTTTCGTTATTATGATACATTTCCGAATATTCTGATTATTTGCTACCTGATACAAAACCATTGTTATCAAATAACATCCAAACCATAGCTCATACTTCCACAAAAGGTACAAAAACCAAGTGTTAATACTTAGGAAAAGTATGCTGAAGCAAACAGTAATTCCTTATTTGTGGTGTATATATCTAGTTTGTTTGTTTGTATTGTACGTCATATTAACAGCTATGGCCATTTAAGGACGTGCCAGGTTTTGGTGGTGGACGAAACCGGAGTTTTCCCGGATAATAATCACAAACCTATGGCCAGTATCTGGCCACTGTCTCGCGTATGCCTCGAACCCGCGACCCAGTGGTGGAGGGCTGGTGGTGGCAGCATGCCAGATGCCTTAACCACTTTGCCACCGCGGCCCCTAGATTCATATCTATCAACATCATTTTAATATAATGTTTTAATCATGAAGTTGTGATCAGACAATGATCTAACGTTACAAAAACGTTGTGTAGTTTTGACTGGATTGGTGTGGTGTGGATTAACATGTGCAAGTTCGGGTAAGGCTCCCCAAACAACACTGACCACGTGTGTGTATGGACGACTTCATGTCCGAAAATTGGACCTTAAGATTTCCACTTTTACATATACGATGCCTCACAGATTGTCAAATTCACGTGCAAAAAACCAAACTTGTTAATTATTAAGTTATTCCTCATTTAATTAAACGATTTGTGCAGTGTTTGTAAAATCGGATTTTTTTTTTGTTAAGGTCTTGCCGTCTGCGGAGACGAAAAAATAAGACTTTGATTTAGATTCGACAAAATAAAGACTTTCAAAATACACTTTGTATTCTTGTTGTCGCGTCATTCTCTATTATTTTATTACCAATGACTGACTTTTACTGCAAACAATCTCAAAACCAATTTTCTGACGTTCTCGTGTCCAACAACAGATGTCGCTGGCCCCACCATTACTCGCAAAGCTCAACGGCAATATGACCAAGATGTATTGACCAATTTTTCGGGTTATGACGCACGCGGAATATCCCGGTCAATACTGATCAATACACACTTTGTCATTACAGCTATTATATTGACAGGCTTACATGCTGAGACAGACACCAAATTGATACCGTGAAAGGTCGCAAGAATTGCGATTCGATTGTCATGTTATACGGTAATATTTAGGTAATTTTCTTTTGTTTAGTAAACGTAATTATCCATCGGTAATTACCAACACTTAAAATCATTATCGTAACTGACTGCCTTTTATAGCTTTACAAATTCAAATAATGGCTCATCACGGTCGACCCGCGTGAACTGGTAACACTTTGATCATATAGGGATGGAATGTATCTAGCCATTATTGGTTTAGGATTTTCCCTTGGTACTTATTTTATACTGGTGAGGTTTACTTCTTATCCCGTAAACTATTTTATTCATCAAGACTGATTGCTTCTTTATTACCACTATATTAAGGCAGATACCATTGTATTAACTATTTATGATCAGGCCGTGTACATACAATGGTCTACGTCTATGTGCTAGTATAGTATCAGGATCTACCAGATTGTTCTAGTGTTTATGATTCTATCTCAAACGTTCCCGCTTCGTTGTGTGAACACAGAAGAAGGATTGAATTATGTTTTCCTTCCGTTTATGGATAATAAACAAAGAAAGCAAGTTATGACCACTTTTGTGCAACCGCTAAAACCATCTTTCCTACATTGTATTTAGATAAATATACCGAGTTAAATTTTAACATGTTTATTAGTTAATTTATTTATCTTACTATTATCATTATTTGGTTGATTACTAAACTACTTACTTTCCTAAAAATTCATTCCAAAATTCAAAAGACCGTATTGCTATATTTGGAGAGTGTTAAACAAAAATCAATATTGATTTTCTGGACTTGCCACAAGGTTGATACAGATGCCCAGTGCACGTCCATTCTCTGATCATGTGGCCGTTATATGTGCCAAGAGCCATTACTACCAGATTGACCAGTACCGTAGGATATCGACCACTTGCCCGAGGAGATTGACGATCAGTCATTCTGTATGTAGGCGCACTACGGGACACTGGCTTTACGGCGTTATACCGACTTATGCTAATAGCCTTTCCAGTTACCTTTAATTTATGCATATTTCCGCTCAATGCATAATACAGGGCTTATTTCCCTAGAGAAAGACGCAAGGCCATCACAGTGCGAGCTCCACGCCAAATTACTGATCACCAATTCCTCGTGGAATGTTTGGATGATATATGAATCCACTTCACAGATGGTTCGATTCTGTCAAACGAGAGAATGGGCAATTGAATATATATCATTGAACAGGAATGTCTCTTTCATACACTCCCAGATTACAATGAGCTCAAACACACTCGATATTGCCATAAAATATCATGGCTTGGAATCAAAGACTACATTCCGAGGGGTCAGACGCAGATTTTGAACTGATGACAATGAAGGAAACTCAAAAATAAAATAAGTGACCTATGGAACTTTGGGGCCCTTTTTAATAGGCAAAAGGAATCGACGAAATAAGCTCACTTGCTCACTTGCTTAATAAGGAACCCATATGAAATGTATGTGGTGCCGTGCTACATGTACGTAAGAGAGCAAGTTCGGCACACCGGCTATGTATTTAAAGAAGCCTTATAGGATGGACTTTCGCGATTCTCCTGAAATGTCCCGATGATGTCTTTATTTCATGTCTGTTGCGTAAGTGGGTCAGACAGAGGTCATGTGAACTGTTAGTGACATGTGTGGTCGTCACGCCCATTAAAAATCATTTAGTATTTCATATTTTTCTTTTTTGTTCTGTTTAGTCTTCTATAAAACGCTATGCCTGCCTTAAAGGACTGTTTTTTTGACAAACTATTATCATGTATTCTTTTAACTCTTTTTAGAACTTTTCCATGTGGTTAACGAAGTACAAATACTACATTTGTTTGGATTAGATATTTAACTCTCTGGGAACTGCTGCCAAATTGACACATCTAAATTGATCATCATGTCAAGTTATGTGATCTACAGTTAAGGGCATCATCAGAACATTTAACTGGTGTCGAACATTATTCTTTCACACACAGAAGTTAAACATGTTATATTCGAGAAACTTCCTCAATTTGTATGACAAATACTATTTATCAACTTCATACAATATTTATCCATGGGGTACGCAATCCCATTATATAAGAAGTATGTCCTATTTTGCCCTACGTGTTTGCGTATATTAAAGACATTCGTATCACCACCACAAAAAGAAATATTAACATATATATTCTATCAATAGATGCCTTTAAAGAAATTCATTTTGCGTTTCACAATGATTTGTTCCTATTAAAACACATTTAACGGCATCATCAATAGCTGATTCGCTTCGGTTTGACGTAAGAACAGCAAACTGCAAGTAGACAGTTTGAATTCGGATGTTATCAAAAATAAAACTCATTGCTTTTACCCGGAAAAAGTAACATTAAAAATCTAGTTTCGAAAACCTACCAAAAGAACAAAAAGGATAAGTTCTTGTGAAGCTGTTTGGAAAATCATTTATTCTGATGATTCAGGAATAGTTACGCTCTACTTAACCAATGTAACTTCTAAATAATGTGAATATGCGTTGAATAGATTGAACTTTATCGTGCGAATGCCGGCCTCAAACGGATTATATGAAACTCAATGCGTCATGGTAAATAGATGTGAAACAATCCTATGTGTAAACCTACTATCGATTTCCGAATCTTCACCACGGCGATCAGGTTGGCAATGATCGATATTTCACTGTTAGAGATATAAATATTATTAATACACCAATATCAATATCATTATTAATTAGCCTTCGTAATATATTACACATTGAATTAATCTATCGCGTGTCATTCATAATGTATATCGTCATGTTTGAAGCATGTATTTTTTTCATCAAAACTGGGAAAAATATACCCTTCGATTAAAAATCTCTTGCCAGTCAAAAACGATTTAAAAACTTTAGTATACATATCGTAAATCATGTTATTTATTGCTGCCGTCAATTTCGTGAATTTGTTCAAAAGGAAATTTATTCGTATAGATCTTTGCATTTTTATCTACACGTTAATACGATCAAATAGATACGGGACATGCTTTTGGTAAGTGATGAAACATTTCCGCTAGCTTTTCGAAACCGTGTCGTCTTGCAGATAAAGCGAAAACTAGATATTCGCGAAACAAATACCTGATATACGGTACATTTAAGCTTGATTTTAGTAGATACTCTCTACAGACTCTTCGTATATATCTAACGTGACCTGAAAGAGATCATTCTAATACCTTAACGCAATGTTCAGAGTGCTTGACACGAAACCAGCATTTTAAATGGGCTAAAGCACTCTTTCAATATGGCCCGTAGTTAGGCCCCGCGAGGATCACATTATGTGTTTAAGACATTTTCATCCAAGATAATTACAACAATGTTTCGATTGTTCCGTGGAGAACTTTGATGTGTGAATATGACCATTGTCCAGCACGTGCAGATGGTTCCTGCATCCTATTTCACCGCCCATATATCGTGTTTTTCTAGGAGAATGTTCATTCCACTAATGTATCCGCCGTTAAATATACGTTTGTTTTTTAAACCCCGTAACCCAGACGTAATCCAGCAGTTAGATCTGCTATAGGTGTGCGTGATATTTGCTCTACTGTATCTCCTCTCCCGTCACGGCTTTATCAAACTGTCCCAAAAGCATCATCTCAGTGTGTGGACGCCATACACCCATTTCATTTGAACGATGTAGTCATTAGTAGATGGACAATACAATAAGCGCCAGGGGAGTCTCTGGTAGTTTTCTATTATAACTGCGATGTAAAAACTTCAATTAAGGGGATTGAATATGCGATGAAGGACGATTTAGTGCTTATTAATATTTAATGTACAGGCAGCTTCTATATGAGTGTATTTTTCATTTGCAGCCACCGATTGCTGCATGGTCGACGTCACCGGTTGGTAGGGACATCTATACACGGTTATAGATCGTACACACATTACACATGAACGTTCCAGGCCTGGATCAAAGAGACAGCAAAGGGTGAGTGTATGTTTGAATTTCTCCTTTAGTATTAATTACAAATATTTTTCTATTATACCTGATTAATCATGGTCCTTTGTAGTTTGGACCTGTTCAACTCGTTAAAGGGTCTACCATAGAGGGCTTTGATCGTAAAATATAAATGAAAAAGCACACACGTTTCGAGAGCATATTCTAACAGCATTGTACATCGAACGACAGTCAGTCGATATTGATTTACAATATAGTTATTTGAACAGTTCTAGCATGTCATGTACAAATATGAGATTATCTTTCTGTGTAAATGATTTTCACAATCAGTGTCATAATTGTTGTTTCTGATAGCACAGTATGACCGACAAAAGAATGTTTTGACATAAGTGTAGAATTAAAATTTGAAAGACCATATACCACGTAATAATTTCAGAAATTTGATTAAAAGATGCTAATTTATGGTTCGATCCTACAATGCCACCTATCTGATAGCAATAATACAAATAAGATATAAAACTTCAATGTGTGTCTATGGTCCAGGCTATATGTAGCAGATGCGGTTCGGATATTGATTTTATCAGAGTATATAGTAAAATTCATTAATTATTCAATATTCAAACTTCATTTGATTCGTGTATTAATGAGAGACACAACCACTATTATCAATATTGGTAAATCGATTGATTCCATAGTACGTGGTGTATATAGATATCAGAAGTGTGCGTTCATTCATAATGCATGCTAATAGTTCATTCAATATGGGATGAGCTTGTAAGTTATCTCATATATTATATACTGCTATATTGTAGAATTCTTTTTTCAATTTTACATAAACACAACCTTCATTTCACTACTCCCTGTAATGATATATGTAAGCCTATGACAATAGCGTTCGCAAAACATGTTTTGAATAACTTGCCTGATGGTCTATGTCAGTTTTTTCCTCTAACGAATGACGCGACACATACAAAGCAAATTTCTTCATTCAGCTTTTAGTGGTTTTACGGCTGTATATACCCATCCGTGTAATACCTTATGGTATCCTAGTGCACAGAGCGTGAGTGAAACATTAATAACGAATTTATCCATTGTCGCCCGTCAACCTAGAAGGTGACGATACATACGATCGGGATATTCCGTCTTTGCGTATTGCAGAATTATCTGCTATTTTCAATACATAAACAACATCGAATCGGAAACAAGTTCTAAGTACTTATACAATGTCCGATATTAAAGGTAGTACTGTATTCCATTCCTCGTGAACTTGAACAAAAGCACTTCCATGTTAAGTGATATCTTTTACAGCTTTTAAACTAATAATTGTTTTGATGTAGTCAAATATTATTTGTTTGTTCACCTATTTCATTCTTATTTTATTATCCTATCTGAATACTGTGTCCATATCTCAAGTAATGTAGTGATGCCCAGTACTATAATCAATTTAGAAGGTGCATATCTACATGAATTTATCTCCAAGGAAGAGCATATAAATATTTCATCAAATATTACTACATTTGTATATGAGCAAGCAAATCCATTTGTCGAAAATGCTTTGAAAATCTTAAACATGTTTCAAAGAAATTCGAGCATGTTCTTTCAGATTTCGTTTTGTATTAGGAAACTGTTTTAACTGACATTACTGGATTCCTTCTGCAAAAATGTAATAATACAATTGTTGTGTTTAATCACCGATTTATCATTTTGTGTGAATGATGGTTCAATATGTTACCTTATATAAAATATTCACTTTCCTTATCATTTTATTACCGAAAAATCAATTAAGTGACCGTTATGAAATCCTGATTGTATTTTATAAAAACTGATTTTTTTTTTTTTTAATTTTAACAAATATGATCTTTTACTAACTACGAATTCAAAGTCAAATCTATTAAATGTTTAATTTCAATCCAATCGAATTGACACTGTGGTAAAACGTATAAAATTAAACATGACATTTTCCGACATCGGCAATGCTGATGTTTATTGATGTATGCAGAGGAACAGATTCTACCGATAGAAAGTCTAATGAAATATTATAAGATAAAGGTCACATGGGAATTCGTTGTAATTTCCTATTTACATCTCAATAAAATGTATCGGTTGCTGAACCAAAACCAAAATTGTACAAAATTTCATGGTCGTTAATTTGCTGAACAAAACCAAAAATGTACAATATTTCATGGTCGTTAATTCCATACATATATATTTGTATAAAATAAGAAGTATCCAAGATCTATCGCTAGGCCTTTCTGCCTTTTAGGGCTTCTACAGGTGTACTATATGTAATAAATGTCGTCTATGTATAATAACAATGTATATTTCTTACTCACCAAAATAGGCAAATTTATATCCTGAATTTGTCTGTTAAACAAATTTATATTTTCAATATGATTATTATCCTATCAAGTCCATAAGACCACCAATAAGTGGTACTTGGTACACCTGTACACTGCACAGGAAGTACTTATATCAACGCCATGTCTGAGCGATAGAAAGGCATGCCCTTTCACTGTTTTGTTACCGAGAATGTCATCGTCTCTTTTTCTTTACTGTATTGGTTTTCAACTAAAGGTTTTAATCGAAACTTCATCACACGAAAGTTTAAAAGAATGTCAAAGGTGCTGCTAATAGCAATTACAACCTGACAACCATACCATTGCATCAAAATCTGTAAACAATAATTCTGAAGGAAAAAGTCACATATAAAATGTCTCTTTAACCTTTAATTTCATATTTTTGTCTCCCAGTTAAGAAACCAATAATCAACCGTCTCGAGTAGTATAGTTCTGAAGTGTCCGTGAACTTTAATCATATAATTTTTAATACTTGCTTGTTTAATCGTTTATAATGATTTCATATTATTTTTAAATGTGCATGGTACATGTGCACAAAACCTCTTTCAAATATGTTTACTAATAAAGATAGCAATTATAATTTCAATAAAACGTGCAAAGCTATAATGCCAGAACGTCCATAAAGATGTTCACCAGCAGGCTGTAAGTATTGCCATGGCGATTCTACAACGTCTGGCTTATCATTGCAACTTTATAATGTACGAAGTTAAGACAGAGAATCAACAAACATAATGTTTCACGTCAAAAAAAAGTAAAAATTCCAAGAGTTCTACACGTATATGAACATATCTCAAGTGTCGGTGCAAATGACAGAACTTTGTGCTGTAATTTCAGACAAAATACATAGTAACAAAGGGTATATATCTAGTAATGTGTGCAGTGTTTTCCCAACTGAATAAGAATAAAAGCGTCAACTCCCTTTGTGTATGTTAAGCTATATCCGGTTTTAGCTTTGTTCTCTTTGTCACATATTATATCAGTTCAGAAACCTCAGAACAACTCAAGTAGGTTTATTATTCAATTACACAAACTTTTATCGAAAAACAGGCGTAGAAAAAACCCAGAACGTCAGCAAAAATCGTATCTTACGAGAACGGCAACAGTTACGAGCAAATCTTAGCTCAATAGAACATTCTGGTGGCCTTGAAGTTTAGTCAAAGTTGTGTACGTTTCAAGTAAGGTATCAACGGAAATCGCATGTTTTTCCTATTAATTAGTCGACGGGAAATTCAAGCATCCCTGTGAGACGGTTGAACCCGACCAAACGACAAGTCTGTTCCACCACTAATGCATCAATTTGAAAACAAATGTACTTTATGTATGTTAACATTCATTTAATGACTCGTTTGAGAAAACAATTCTTGGATTTCTTTTTCTAAAATGAAGATGCTTACTTGAGGCTATAAAATGTGAAAAGAAACACATTGCATCTCGGTTCTTATGTACAAGTATCTTTTATCAAATTGTATTGGTAATTCAAAACTCAAGGCACTCATATGTTTTCTTGAATATGTCTAATACCTTATCAGTCTTTGTTCAGCCTTATCATTTAAATGAAATTGTAAGTGTGATATGCTGATACTTAAGATTATCTATTACTTATTGTGATTATTTTAAAAACCCCAACGAAACTTCCAGAACAAATTTCGCATTGTAAAGGCATAAACTATTCGCCAATTTTCCAATTAATGATAGTATTACAGCATGTTAGGATGCGTATTAAGGTATGTTTAACACAATTAACAAAAGGTACTATTAGAAAAAATTGAATACCTTGATATCAAAGACAACCACTTTTCGCTTTATGTTAGGCTATGGAAAAGCAAGGCATCCCTGTGGGACAATTTAGTATTACACAGCTACATGGGTGGCCTATCGTTAAAAATAAATGGTTTACATGCTGGGAACTATAAAACACTACTTCTCATGAAATTATTATCCGATTTATTATTCGTGTATGTAATATGAATTAATATATCAACAAAACTAAAAGATCAATCCTTATATGAAATTACTTGTCGTGATGCAGCATTAGGTCAGTGAAATTGTCAAGTGTTTTTTATAACCATTATGGTTTCATATGCTTTATTAATAAAACAATAACCGCCTAGATCAAATGAGAGGCTTCAAACAAATATCCTTTGTTTGGTTTCAGTGCAAAACAAGATTCTGTCTGTTTTTCAAATAATGTTATTTTTAAAGGTCGGCGCAGATGATTTTAAAACTGATTGGAAAATATAAATACGCCCGGACACAATTGTCGTTCTGTCATGTGAAGCGTTGTTGCCATTTAGCTCTTTATCATTCGATCCTTTTACAAAGCATTATCAGAGATTAGAACAGAATAGTTGCTAATAGTGCAACATGATCACTTTCATCGATTTAATACATATAGGACTGTAACAGTTTTGCCACGTTTAATACATATACATGTATATAATAGAGGTGCTGAATAACATTTAGGCATTGATTGGACGTGTTAGTATGGATTTTTTCATTGGATTACAAACATAATATCAACTTGCATACTATATGATTACGGGAAGTGAATGCCTACAGAGAGTTTTGTATTAATCAAATTAAATTAAAAGCTTTTCATGGAAAAATGGTACCTGCAACAGTAGTTTTAAGTGTTTGTTTACTATTTGCATTAAATCCCGTGTAATCGTCTATACTGCAGCCCCAGTTGTCAAAGCATCGTCGTATTTAGTTGTACAATACTATAACCATGTCAAAGCATCGTCGTATTTAGTTGTACAATACTATAACCATGTCAAAGCATCGTCGTATTTAGTTGTTCAATACTATAACCATGTCAAAGCATCGTCGTATTTAGTTGTACAATACTATAACCATGTCAAAGCATCGTCGTATTTAGTTGTACAATACTATAACCATGTCAAAGTTGTTGAATGCATTTACATGATATATCGTCACTCTATCAATTGTATGAAAAGAAATCCCTGTATGATAGGTTCTTGATATAAACAATTCTCATATCATTTTACCAATTGTATAATTAACATTTCCTGTAATGCAAGTACATGTTAGAGTATATTTAGATTACTCATTTGATCATTTACGGATTGAATTCTGTTTTGTTGAGGTTTATGGGTTATAAACCTCAATTAGTCGTGAGACAAATTTTATGAACTGCGATGCAGTTCATTTTGAATTTGTCTCAAGACCCATTGAAGTTTATACCCCATAAACCTCAACGAAATGGGATTCTATCCTTTTATCTACATTCAGAGCAATATTGATATTTGTTCGTTTAATTTCTAAAATATCGGTCTTGTGCAAGTCTTACACCACGGAAGGTATCAAAACTTATGACGTCATCACTCACTGTGAGACGTCATCCTGGTAAGATGAAATAAGCAACAAAAGATGTAAATTATTTTTGAATTCAATTGAATACTTCTGACAAAAAAAAATGAAAACAATCTATGAATGGAACTACTTACCGTGCTCCGCAGAATAAAAGAGTAATCAGTTTGATAATATGCTGATGTATTCATACGCCAACTGAAAAGTTCATTGAAAAATAACCTTTAAAATGGTAAGTAGGTATATTGAGTCCAAGTTCAGTAGAAATGTAAATATTATTAATTGTTTCTCAATTTATAAATATTATTTTGCCATACCAAACACTAGTCTATGAGATGAATTCAAGTCAATCTCAAAAAGATATCGGGGTTTTCCTTTGCTTCTACTTCCTTAGGAAAAGAAGGAGATCAGTGATAAGCTACTGTGCCTTTCCAGACACACTTAATTTGTTTTCTACTTGCGAATAATGTTATTTCTAATATAAACATAAGCTTTATTTATATTACAACAATTATAAACCAAGTTATTTTTTTTTTATTAACCACTTTTGTTGGCCTGGATGTTAGCGTACGGGGTATCTTAGTGTGGACGGAAACCGAGTACCCGGAAAATACCATCGTGGTCGGGCAGGTGACCCAATACCTGTTCACGTCCGATCGGGAAATCGGACTCCGGCCTCCTTAGTGAAATGCAAGTGCGCTATCTACTGTGCCACCTGACCACCAACTTGGTATTATTGTTATTTTGTCTTAGTCGAGTAGATTCGATGCGATTGCTCTGGAAGTGAACCTAAGGAAACTTTCAGTAAGCACTGTGATCTTAAAAGTTGCTCAAATTATGTAAAAAATAAAACTAAATGCAACTATATATTAACCCTGTATTGCAGAGGTAGACTCTGCAAAATTTCAATCGGATATCTTTTACACCGAATGCCACTATTTAATTGCATCAAAATACGTACATTTGAGTAACAATGGGTTTTTTGTCACTTTTTGTCACTTAAAGTTTTGAGTAAACGCGTGCTGAGTTATTTGAGACATCCAGTTTATAGACGTATCTTAATTGGCTGATAGGTTAGTCACGTGTATACCTTACACGTGTATTTGGAAATTTCCCATGCATGTCATATGCTTATAGACTATTTCTTTAAAGCGTCGACCACAGCCTTTTGTCATTAAAATATGCAAACGCCAGTAGCGGTCTGATTGTAAATCAACATTACCAATATCACCAGCACAACATAATGAAATCTGAAAACGTTTTGTTATTGTCCAGAATCAGTAGCAGACAGACGTGCTTTGAATTACGAGCAACGATTTTAGTCTGACACCCTTGCAGATAACGGCAGCACATGGCTGCAATACTAATACAGTACTACCGCAAAACATATTTCTGGCGCGCTAGACATACAATGTACGTGTAGGTAATTCTCTGTGGAATATTGGTCAGACATGAAAATGTTTTTTTCTTTCTATTTTAGTATTGTTGGAATTGGCTAGTAGTCAAACGTCTTAGGTTCGGGAATAAAAACGTTTAACATAGTGAAAAAAATCGTATCGATTCAGGTTACCGTTTGCAACAAGCGTGCTTGTTCCTTTTATAGTGTACCCAATAAAAAACAACCAACGACAACACTGGTTTTGGCATTCGTTTTAATTCGTGAACTTACAACGCCTTTTATGTATAGAAGGTGATGGAAAATGCAACAGTAAATATGTATTGATTTATCTATTATCAATTGTATGCATATACTGTGTAGTATTATGCTTACCGCATTTTTCTTGTTTAACAATAAAAGTTATTTTTAAAATATATATCGCATTCATATGAATATACGTGTATGTTTAATGCAAATAATCACAACGTATATTTATTCAATTAAAATGAGTAATTTGAATATTTCTGAAGTAGCCCTGAGACCCTTTAATGTTGTTCCACTTATCGATCTTTTGTTAAATGAGCTACATATAAGTAATATACCGATGATGCGTAAGTTCTATGTAGGCAATGCGCTAAGAAAGGAAAGTGGAAGACATATGATTATTCTGACGGATTTGGCCCAGACATTCCTCCCATAACACACCACGAACAAAGAATTCCAATCCGCTTCCAAAGTTGATTATGGATTCCAGGCACAAACCTTCCCCTCCTAGTATAAATATGTTTCATTCCCAGACAAGGAAATGGTACCATTAACGGAGGGAAGTGCATCACTCGAACTGGTAACAACCCCATGGTATAACCTATGCTGTATATTTCACGAGATTCATTTGTGTAAGCTCAACAGCTAATTTATCACTCCTTGGTCGGATTAAATTGAGACATGGTTGTCAATACACGTGTATAAAAGGAACCCTCGGGGTCAAATACTTAAGTCACTGGGTAACAATCTGGGTTATTTGTCACCATTTTCCATTCTATGAAAACACCCTCATACTGTAACGAACAGGAGAAAACATTATGGGCGAACAATCTAAGATGAAATGATTGTAATAGGCTATTGTAGCTCTAAAGCAGTTATATTTCATATTGTATCTAAAATTATTATATTCTCTTTCTACCTGCAGCCCGTAAGTCCTGGAAAAGACAAAGTGAATAAAAAAAAAGAAAGCAAAAGGAATTGATAAATAACTAAAATCATCTGAAGCGGTGCAAAGGGGTCACCAGATCAGTATGAAGACAAGACAGAAAAACGTATGTGAATTAAAATAAACTGGAAATGATCTGAATACCACAATAGCATTCGAGAGCAAAGTAAATACAATGTACGAACAACATGTCACAGGAAACAATATAACACTTCAACAAAGGAATATGTAGCAGCCTCCACAACAAAACGAAAGCGAAACTAGATGTTTCGGAAATGAAAGCATTAATTTCCATCCCATATTTCACTTTCCATGACGTGCTCAGTCAAAGCAGGTACATATATTGATCACTCTCTTTATAATAAATTAAGTACAAGTATCGACACATTACAGACAATTTGATTAACTGTATCAGGCAGAAAGTAAGAATCAACTTCATATCTTTCTGTATTCATCACATGATCACAAATTTATAAGATTATCTCCCCTTGTCGATACTTTATTTCGATGTGTCAAGTATTTATCAGTATTCCTTATAGTAAACATGATAGTTATAAAAGTAGGGTTATCGAAACCAATTAATCCATCGACGTGCTGTCGAATAATCGAGTCAATGGTTAAACACATTCGTTTTTATTGTGCATTGTATTATGTATTGATTGTCATTTATTAAAGAAATTTTAAACATTTCAACATATTGACTTATTTCATAGCAAGATATAATCTAAAATTATTAACAGAATAGTTGAATGTTTATTGAAACGATGATACTAACAGAAATCACCATGGTAAAATTTAACAAACATAATGCAAGTTTTGATTTTAAAATAAAGAATATTCTGATATTCAATTCGCATGAAAACAAATTCTTTAATGCAACATTTAAAACCTTTGCATCTCTTTAACAATTTAGACATTACTACCTGCGGACTGACAAAGAATTAAGTGTGCTTGTAATACATATCGTTTATATTTGGTACTAGTGTCTTGTATTTCAAGCTAGTAATGAATAAAAATATCACCATAAATTATAAACACGCTAATCATATTTCGCCTGGAATTATATGAAATCTGTTCAGCGCTGTGTTCAAATTGATTATATCGCTGTTAATATTTCTTTTTATCCAATAACAGGTATATTTTCTTTTCATCTCTGATTACGTAATCTTTTTATATTTCAATTATAGCTTCCTGGAACACGAATGTAATGATACTCTGTCCATTTACGAAGTTTTTTGTTTTCCTATCTCACTTAACAAGTTCTAAATGGATGCCTGGAATCACCCCGTGTCTTGAAATAGGCGGCACTTATTTCCTCATAACGTCCAATATTGCACCATAAAATCACTTCGATCTCTTATCTTAATAAAACGGCTGTTAACCGAACACCTTAACCAATATGGTTCAATTACACAGATTGCCTTAGACACGACAGAGAGGTGCCAAGTACATCCACAAACGGCCGTCTGTTAAGGTCAACGTCATTGCCGTTGAGACATGCGCTGATTAAAACGGCTATATTTTCATCGCTATAGAAAGGTTGTCGTTGATTGTTAAGAATCGATTTTGTATGACACTTGGGCTACGGAAATAACCAGTTTATCAATAAAACCATCTGGAATCTCCCACGAGAATTGACAGCACCTAACAGCGTCTTTTCTTGTTTATAGCCCCTTTACGTCATTTTGGACGTCAATACTCCAATATTTAATTGGCATGCTTTTATTATTATTTTGTTCTTATAGTGGCATTTACATTAAAAACTGTTTAATTGGTGTCTTAAAACAGTGTTTTTTCTGTGCTTGTACACTTGGCCTATGAAACACGTAGCTTAATAATATTTTGTTGTATTGAACGAAAGCAATTGTGTAAATTTAAACACACTTTGACATGTGTTTGTTAGAACAATGCGAGATGAGATCTAGAATCATTGTCCTACGCACGTTTAGATTATATGTAAACTCTACTGAAATCTACAGAAATTGATAGGGTAATATAATGACTGAACATAATATATCTGATATAGTATCATCATGTTGAAAAGGACCACATAATGATTTTACCTCAACTGTAAAACTGCAACTTGTATTATCGTTTACATCATAAGGTGCGTCCAATTATATTTATTATTAGCATGTAGACTGATGACAAAGGCTTTTTCGTTTTGTATTTGTAACCTGTTACTGGTACAGCAGTTATGCCATTATGCCGCTCGCGCTTTAACATTACGATTCTCATCTTTACTGTGGTCCCTAACTTTGCTGAAAGCAAAAGTACATTATGGTTTATTTTGTTGTTTCTAGCGAACAGACGACTCCAACACCTGAGCGGCTTACTGTCACACCTCTGTATCTATTTCTAAGAGAGGTTAATGGGTTAGTCACAGGGCGACAAAGATCAATAAAAATACATTTGCAGTTCTTTCCATGTGATTATCTTATTACTTTAGGAAATTCTTTATCAAAAATCCACATTAGTTCTAAAGGAATGACACCATATTTGATAAGAATGTAAAAATGTCCTGTCATCAGCTACAGATAACTGGCTACTTATTCAAATGCAGGGGTCGTTAGATTGATGGTAGAGACCCTTACTGGTGTATCATCTGCATTTTTAATGGTCTTATATTTTATTATTTTTCATTGCTATCTTTTATTTGCATCATAATTAAATGCCTCAATGTCACTTTAATCAAATTTCAAATTCAGTTTAGATATAATCATGTTTGTCTTTTTGATTGGAGGAGGAGAATTTTCAGTCCCAAGACGTCCTGGTTTTTCCTTTTTAGCTTCAACAATTATATATCAACGATTCAAATTGTAACTATTTGCGTTGTCACTTCCCTGCACCTCGCTTTGAGGTCATGCCATTACCTTGAATTGACCAAGATTTACATGGCGGCTGTCATCAATGAGCCCGCAGTGTTCGTCTTGTTTTATTAATGATTGCAATTAATCTCGACATAAATCCTTCATTTGTTCATATTTTGACATGGCTTCAGTTTTCTGTATTCTCTCATTGAGCCTTAGTGCAGAGTTCAGGACAAAGCACACGGTTGTTTTAAATGGTTAAACTTATTCCATTATTCACTGTATTATTTGTTGGAAGACATTTATGAAACTAGGATAATGATTTGAAAAAAAAACTGCTTGTGCATACAGTGTAATGATACGACATGTAGGTAAATTGGTGTTTTGCTTGAACATTTACAAGCATTTGCATTGAAATGTTAATACAACAAGTGGCATACAGTGGATGAACGTTTCTTCATCCACGTACGGTGCAGTGCAGTGTTTAGTGCAGTACTGCATAATGGTAAGTGGTTCCCTTTAACCTTAACAGGTTCGAATTGTAATCAGTGACAGTTAAGATGCGATCAATACGTAATTAAGACGCAGTAGTTTTGTATTGCGATATGGTGGATATATGTTCCGTGTTCAGTGTCATTGACGCTGCGGCGGGTGCTTGCTCCATATTAAGTGTGTATAACACTTGTGTGGTGCCTGCTCGACACTTAGTCGTTTTGGCACTGCGGTTGGAGTGTGCTCAATCAGTTTACATGACACGTTGTTGAGTGCTTACTCTGGTACAGGTATATATGACACTGTAGAGGACACACTTTCGGTGTTACAATGTAAGTGCCTATGACACTACGTATGTGATGCCGCATGCTCAACATTAAATCTCAAGAATGCGTGCTTTAAACAAAAATGTAAAAGGCACTGTGTGTCATGCTCTTCATGATAGTATACATGACATTGTGGTCCTGCATACTCCACTATAAATACAAAAGTGATACTGAGTGGAGGGGTGGAGGGGGGGGGGGGGGGAATATCAGTTTCAAATGGTACGCCAACCAATTCATTAACAAAATGTAATTGTTCCGTATATAACTCCCATATCCCAATATGTATGTCTTTATTTTCTATCATAAATGAATTCTCTAACGCCTCTATAATCTATTACATGTAATGTTGAATATTCATCCCAAACCATGATATATGCAAAATAAAAATATCTTCCTTCATATATCTTTCCCAAAGGTCATACCATCGACTTATTCCAAAGATGAAATCCAATGAAAATCATCCTAATTCGACTGCAATGGTAAAGGTCTTAATCGACATTAGAAGCTACTGATATAAGAATATAATGTCATTAAAATAAAAGGCTTGAACATGTTGGGGCCATAACATCAGATCTAATAAGATGTCCTAGTGTTACGTTGCTTCTTTCGTTGTTCATATTGTAGTACTTTTCTATCTGTGAGTCGAAACTCAACCCCAACTGTTTTCGCCATGTGAGAGTTGAAAAAGATAAAACACATGTTTGTTTAGAAGATGACACACACTATCAGATAGAAAAACCCTATCCTGGTAACACTGCTGCGTACACAGCAGTAACGATCGAATAGGAAGCACCTGCTTAGGAAATTGTAATTCATGTACGTTTCAGCCAGCATTACAGTTTACGATAGGAAATTGCCAGGCGCAGTGTGACTGTACTCCAGATCTACGTCAATAATTGGTTAGGAGGTTTAAAACTGTATTACTCTGGTAGTACCAGCCACAGAAAAGGTTAAACTCCATTTATATTTAATTGTATTCCGGAACGCTGAGTATAAAAGAATAATAGCAAAATAAATATTTGATTCTAATAATGAGCTTTACATGTAGATGGACTAGCTTGTTCACACCGCGACACAAAGTGTATACATATCAGTCATGTCGCAGAGCTATAACCCAACTCGTTTTAAAAACGCTAAATAAAATTTGCTTAAAAGCCTCCTTTGAAGCACAGTATTGTTTTACAAGGGTTCTATTACTTGCTCGAGAGCTCAATTATACAAGTAAGCAGAGTAACAGGCACGGTTGTCATGTCTCCAATCCCCATGGAGTTTCCCCTGGCAACCCAATCACTGCTTTCATGGAAATAGACATCTCCTGGGAAAATTAACAAATACTCCATATCTCGTGCATATTCTTCATGTAATTGGAGTCGACGGAATTTTCCAATCTTCTATTATTGTGGGATAATTCTGTATTATGAAGATGCACGAACCCTTATGTTTGGCACTGAATTCCGATCGCTTATCCCCACAAACAATTAACACTTATTTAAACACGACCCCGTACACTTATCACAGACTTGAGTCTTCCACAAACAGCACTGGTCGATTTATAAACAACACAGGGCGGACGATGGTGGTTCAATCCTCACTCACTAACTTGTGGGCAATCGAAGAAAAAATATATAGGCTTCCCAATTGAAAACTACAATGTCGATGTTTGATGAAAACACAGCATTCGTCGTTGTGCATGAAAGGAGTTACTAGATCGGTGGTATTATTAGCTTGTTTGTCGAATACAAGACGGGGTTTGAAATACAAATTACCTGTAGCTAGCTAGCACTGCATGTTGTAATAGGCTACTAATGTGTGACCGCTTGCATTTGTTGGGATCTGCGTTTTTGTGTGGTTTACCTTGAGACAGAAAAGTAACCAAAATGCATTTGCTGAACACATTGCAAAACTTGGGATCTTTATAATGTAGCTCGTAACCTTACGACTTCCTTAGCAAAACATCATTTTGTTCGCGCAATTGTACAAGGCAATGGCATGGGTACATGTACTGTATGTCCTTAAATTAGTCGTTGCTATTTCCTGCTTAACGTTTAGCATTTAGAGCAATGGCAACAACTGATTAATCTGTTGCATTATAGTATGACCGAGTGGATTACTGTTTTGAATGCCTTTGGCATGGTATTTTTGTGAGGTAGCTCATTGAAGTCCGAGTCGGATTCGCGCTATAGGCAAATATACCGACATTCCCTACCTTCAGCACACATACATGAATGCATACCAAAACACATACGTGTCTTTAAACGACCTTAGCTGTTGATGAGGTGTTAAATAAAAATATAACCAAAACCAATGCTTTTAATATAACAAAGTAATCAAAATTACAAATTTTATATAACATTTCCCGTTAAAATTCTTATGTATGCAATATACACAAATATTAACAGTACTTACCTACTATTAACAGTACCTACCTACTATTAACAGTACCTACCTAATATTAACAGTACCTACCTACTATCAGTACCTACCTACTATTAACAGTACCTACCTACTATTAACAGTACGTACCTATACTGTATTTATAAATGTATTATTATCTACAAACTTCTGTGTACACTATTGTACTTGTGTTGGCATTGCTACCTTTCACTTTATTTAGGCCAAATAACAGGAATATATATTTGCAATGATGTTTACTGGTAACACTCTGACAGAATGACGGACGTTTAATCTCTCAGTGTAAGCAATGTGGATTAGCCGTGTTTTACTGGATTTATCAAAAAGATTGACGCGCGACCGTGTATGCTAAATCATTAATTCTACTGTATGATCTCCCTCTGTGGGCATTGTGTTGGGAGAATTTATCATCGGGATCTTTACATACGGCGCGAGCGCTAAGACCCCCTTGTCCATTTCATACGTCAGTAACCAAACTAAATGACCACAATGCGTCCTGGTCAGAAAATATCGATTTAGTGTCCCCTGTGACGTCAAAACCTCATTCATAGCTCTATTTGATTCACGGTGATAGCTTTTATCACTAAGTGGAACCATACAGATGGATGATACCAAAGTTTGATATGAACACAGGCAAAGTCTGATAAAATCTCTATCGCTTCTCTTACTGGATCAGGAAATCGCTTATAGCTCTGAACATAAATGAAGCAGGCTTTGTGAGATAAATCATTCTATATAGTAAACAACGTGAATCCTGCATGATTTTGACATTAGGAATACCACAATCACGTACAAATTATCATTAATTTGCAATATATCAGAGAAAAAATACTTTTGAAATTAGAGTGAATACAAAAGAAATCTGAGTATGCTTAATACATATGATTCCTGTCCTCAACAAACGGATACTTTGAATCGATTTAAACCTGCTTTTGTTTCTACAATTGCAAATTTAAAATTTGAATGGAGATTTAAGTTCAAAATCAGCATGGGACGAGCTCAGAGTGTTTGTTGTGTTAAAGGCTGATTACATTAAACTTATCAATAATCTAAACTTAACTAAATTAACAAAAAGTATGAAATATTACAAATTGTTTAGTACAAGTCTGATCGTTTAGCTTACATTTGCCATATTATCAATTGTCTTAATACCAGGAACCAGTATTCATAAATATATACATATATCTGCGTCACCGACTTAAATTGGATATAAGGGTATTTTCTTCAACGTTGCTGATTTATTTTTATTTTCATTATTTGTTTTCAAATTATTTTGTCGAAATGTCGAAAGGTTATTCGGAAACTTTGCATATATTCAATGATGATTTTACCTTATGTTTATTGTTACTCAAGCTTAAAGCCACTCGTGGTGTACATCTACGTGGTTAACCAGAGAGTAACTCTATAGCTTCTGTTGGTGAAATGAAAGAGAACAAAGCAACATATCCAACACTCCCGTTCTACACCTGCGCATTACAAATTACTGAGAACCATTCTCCATTACCCCTCATTTATGATAAACAAACTTAACAATAGATATTTAAAAAACATATGTAAACGGACGCATGTATTACACAGCAATCTCGACAGCACGTATTGTACTCATAACGGATTTATGTTAGTGTAAGACGGACCTGTTTGAGAGATGATTAAAGGTAGTGAGCCCACCACGTTTCTGTTCTATACAGACGATGGACAATTGGTTTCCTGTTTTTTAGTTTATTTCCTCTGTATTGATCCAAGTCATTATTAAGAGTTGAAACGTATAAGGGAATTAGAACATTTTAAAATTTCCCCAGTAATGTAGAAAAAAACCATTATCATAACACATATAATGACCCGATAAAGCAGTATAATAGCTCTCTGCTGGGTAACCAAGAAGTCTGGAGAATCAAATCCAGTTTGCAGAGAAGGTTTATAAAAATGAAATCTACTTCATAAGCAAACAACTGCAAATAAAAAAAAAAAATTAAATGAAATTATTTTTCGTTGCATATACCATGTAATAACACAGAGCCCTGCGTCTCTCTGTCATACAGTAAGTGTTTAGGATTTCTACCTGGATTCCCGTCCATTTTGTACTCGTTTTGATGACGTCCTATACTGTATCGTGATAATTCCTGGTTACCCTTAGTGGCCGTTTCGTATCGAATTCGACTATTTTTTTTGTATTTGTTGATGAAAGTCTAAACGAAGGTTCACACAATGGATCACTATTTTAAGACTTCTCTCTTACTCGTTATTGCAAGGAGGCACGTTAGTCTACTGATAGGACGCCAGGCTTGTGACCGAAGGGTTGCGGGGTCGAGTCACGTCACGGCACTGTGTTGTATTTTGAGAAATATTCTTTACTCCGCTTGTTCCAGTCGACTCAACTGTAAATGAGTACGTGGTTGGGCAGTGCTAGAATGGTTCAATGCTAGCTGTAAGCGCCGAAATAGCAGGACCTGCTGTATGCTCCTCAGGGAGTTGAGAAAGATATTGGCTGGGGGTTGCAAAGGCCCTATAACAATGAGTAATAATGTGTGAACTACTTTAATACGACCTACGAACAAGGTTGTGATAAAGCAGTATATAAGAACCTCGAATTACTATTATTATTTGTAGTATTGCACCTGCTTAGGCTTCCGCTTGTGTCGTGTGTCCTTGAAGCAAGGACATGTTATCGAATACAAAAAGTACTCGCCCAATGACACAGCATTATACTATGATAGAGAAATAGAACCAGATAATAGTATTTAGAGATTTATCAGATTATATCCACAGGAACCGCCCGAGACATGTTACTTCCGACGGTGTTGACCTCAATAAACAGGCTGACAGCGGGCGACAATGTTCATCACTGACTGCGATCGATTCTCAGTGGTCAGAAGCAGCATCCTGTGGCAAAGCTTTTGTATTTGTAACTTTCTCTTTGCTGACAAAAGTAATTGCTCTAGGAGATATGTAACGTTTGGTTATCTTTGTCTTGGTACTTATAAATACGTCATTGATGGATTCACAGATTGTTGCCGTGTTCATTTAAAGATACCATGTGTGAATTGCATTTTACAATGGTCAGAGCTGTTATAATCAAAATGTTTTGCATTATTTGGTTGTCATTGAGTTAAGAAGTTACATGCATACAAATATACAACACATCTTCATTGTTGCCTTCGGAGAAAATGGTCTTAAATTTAATGAATTAAAACCCCAACTCGTATGACTAATTATAATTGCCTAGTACACATTTTTGCTCCAAGCTGATAAAACTGTACACAATATATTCAGTACGCGATAAGAATCATCAGTGTGATCCGAAGAGAGCGCATGCTATTTTTTCATGTTTCATTAATTCAGTTCCCACACAAACATTTATTTACTTGAAATATTGACCGGTGTATTATTTTGTGTTGGAATTATATATATTTATTCATATATATATTCTTGGCATTCTGTGCAAATAAACTTTTACCATCCTTTAGCTTGATATACCAAGTACCGTAGTATATTGACTAACTCCCTCAAAATAAATACTGAGTATATCTAACAAATTAATTATAAATATCTGACTTAGGATGCTGATCCTCTCGAGACTACATACACATACTGAGTATATAATTATAATAAATGAATAATTAATTTCAATTTTCAGACGCTAATCCTCCCGAAACCAAAGTAATGATTGAAGTTAGATTAATTACGGTTGAGTACAGCTGCACGTGAGTTGTACTTTGCCCTTGAATGGTTTGGCATAAGCTATGAGGTAATCCTGACTAACCTTGTGGTAATATCGATTCGGCAGTAACCTACGGTTCAGGAACCTCTGCTAGCGACAAAAATCCAACTATTGATAGTTTTCTTTGAAAACATGTACGCAATGTGACCCTAATTATGATGGAGTGTTTAGTGTTTAGCGCCTTTGTAATTAATAAAAAATGAGTTACCTCAAAGACATTCATTCAGCCGTATCAACGCTACATGTTAAATTTAAGTGTTATGCGTATTTTTCTGTTCAATTATACATAGGAATGGAAGCATTGCTCACCGTTAACGGTGTGATTTTGTGTTAGAATATCGATGTGCAGTTTAACCTCATTCTTCTTGTCTAGTTAGCTTGACTGAATTTCCTCACTTGGAACTATGTATGAACAACTGGCAATTTTCCTGACTGAAAAAAAAAGAAAATAGAAAGGTACATCAGAAGAAAAGAGTGACACATGTTTGCGGTTTATAGAAAGGCAGCGGTAGTGCATTAAAAGAATTGAAAACCTCATCAAGCTGACAAAGCTTTAATGAACTGAAGTTTTTGCCCGTTTGCTGTCAGTATATTTGCGATCACATACAAAAAGTACGGTGTCTCATATCAAACCAGCAAGGCAATATTCGATAGATGAGAAATGAAACTTAACCATTTTTCAACAATATATACAGTTTACTGCATAACGAGTATAGAAGTGTTGCTGTCCGTTTAGTTGGTTTCCATCTACAATATTAATAACACATCATAGTTGTGCCGTTCTATGCTAATTTATCTATATATACAATGTATATGAGTTAAGTATGATATTTGTGGAAGACGAAACCATTAAAGAACGTTATTTGATATGCGCGTCTGCATCGTTGATGTCCGTTTTAATTTTTTGTTCCAAATATATAGACTGCTGTATATACTGTAATCGTTATACAATGTAACAGAATCCTAGCTGAATTTGATTCACGCGCCAATTATGTCTGAGGAATACAGAACACATTTCCAGCACATTCTGTTTCCTGTCGGTGGAGTGTAATGGCAGCAAATTACTTAAGGAATGATTTTTATTTTTTCAACATTTATGAGGTCATAACAACAATGGGTTTATGGACATATTGAATGAATCGCGTTAGCGATTCATGTAAAATATGTCCAAAAACCCATTGTTGTTATGACCTCATAAATGTTGAAAAAATAAATATCATTCCTTATATTTACATTGACGAATCCTTTCAGTGGATCGATATAACAACGAATAAAACAAATAAACAGGGTTTGTTCCTGCTTATACACGGGTGCAACGCAGTGGCGAGAACAGTGTTTTTTCGCGGGGAAATGTGACACTATCGTGAGAGATCTTAGCAACCGTCAACAACAATAACACAACAAAATGTAGTTCCATATTCAATGTTTATTTGTAGCACAGGACACGTGAATACGTGGATATTTCACAAAGCACAGTTCAATAATATTTTAAGATGTAAGAATTAAGCATCTAGGTCGGTCGTTCCGAGTGAGTAGTTTTTGTAGTGTATTACTACGCAGTGTGATCAGGTTACTATCAGTTCCCACGTGCTGAGATTCTATGAACACCTGTGTTATGCATTTATGAATGTAATTTTTGTCAATGGGTCTAAGCATACAGAATGTAAATATATAGACATAACTGCACTTTCTACTTGTTTTTAATGGCTATGCAAGTCAATGTTTTTAAACAAACAAATCGAATTTATTTGCAAAATATGACAGTTATAATGTGTATTTATGGCAATAATTTCTTTAATCTAAAGATTACATTTTTAGTTTCAGTCCAAACTATTTTTAAATGGTTATATACATATATTGATTTAGATGGTTGGTGCTTTCCTGGTTTACTTTGTTAACTTTTAGTATCGACTGTGTTCATGTTTATGTACATATCTTTCCTAATTTATTCATTAACTTAAACGTGAAAAAGTAGCGCCATATTACTGTTGGAATGAAAATAAGTAAAATAGATAATTTGTTGTGTTTAGTTCAGATTTATATTAAAAGCAAACCTATTGTTGATGAATAAGTATTTTTTTAAATTAAGTGAATGGTTGTATTAGTATACAATGTTTTCCCTGTAGTCTGTACGTATTTCTGAAAATTGGAAAACGCACTCCCCTTTCAACAAGGCGGCCGAGGTTCGATTTCCTGATCGGACGTGAAAAAGTATGGGGTCACGCAGGTCGATAGTCGTGATAAATAGAAATTGAAAAAAAAAATCCTACTTGGTGTTAGAATAAATAAAAGATTATAAATGTAAATAGAGCAAACGTATTTGGTAAATCTGTTACTCTTACGTAACAACGTCCAAACACTTTTTTGATGACGACACTTGTTTGTTTGTAATTTAACGTTCGCCCGACATATGCATAGGGAATCATAACTGAAGTTTAGGGAAGTAAGAAAATAAATTACGTAGATCCTAAGTGCTGCCGCGAAGGCGGTAGATCATACCTTGTTTCTCCATTGTCCGCTACGCAGAAAGCAGAGAAGAAATCTCCCGATTCTGCATGAAAAGAGGATAACTTGTCGTTGCTAAAAAAGCAGTGGTGATGATGAGGATGATGATCATCATGATCATGATGATAAAGGTTTTTATTATTTGTTCTTCGCCCACACGGACACTTATACATATATGCCAGACAAATATTTGCTTGTCTATTCAGGTGTAACGGAATCATTGTTTCTGCCAGTATCACTTAAGTAATTATTATAAATGGGAAAAAATATTGTACGACCGATGCAGCCAAATGCCGTTATGATACACTGTACCTTCCGTCGTATCCAGGATTTATTTGAAAATTTATTTAACTTTATTGATGGTATAGTTCAATTTAGACAGAACAAAGTGGGTAACGTTTTCCTCAAATTTGTCTGTGTTTCGTGAAATTTGAAATAATGTTCGCGTAACAACTTTTTGTAAGTATCTTTGCGTGCAATGTTCTTCAACTAGTATACATTCGTTTCTTTCCGTCATTTCAAGTTTTCTATGAATACAATGTGTTGTCCTCCTTTCGATGCCCCTGTCGCAGTGCAGCCGTAAATTCGGGGAGGAAAAAACAACAACCGCAAAACGATAATTGTTATGTAGCCATTCTGCACTGTCTAACATGACATTTCCTTATTATATTTGCTATTGTGCCTTTGTAGTAATAACTTGCCTGTTATACGCCGCGAGATGTACGTTTACTACAACTTATTTGTCTGATTTCCCAGGGGATCAATTGACGAACGCATCATACATACGATAAGCTCTTTGCAATTTTCCCCGCGAAGGATTGCTGTATTAAACCGTAGAGGTCTAAACTGAAACTTGTGACATTAAAGATTTCATCTCCATTTTTGTTTTCTATTTTGACGTTATAAATTAAAAGCGGGGAGCGCATTTTAGTTTTACAGCTTCTAAATTGATCGTGTCTTGCTTATATTAATCGTCAATTTGTGCGTTACAGAATTTTATTGTACGAACTCATATCAGTATTGTAAGCATAAATCGATAATTTTCAAAAATAAATAAATAAGATAAATAAATTAGATAAAAGAATACTCGAACTAGATGTGTGTATAATTTATAATGATGAGTTAAATTATATGGAACTGAAAAAAGATTACCAATTTGTTTCAGTTGCATTTGTTAAATTTCTCCTTTTTCAAAAAAAATGTTGCACAGTTTTTGTTGACGCTCTGTTTGAGTTGTGTGTGCGTTTGCAAATAAATATGACATTTCATAAAAATAACCAAATATATGATCTTTCCCTTGGTGTTTACATTGGTACTTAAAATCATATTGATATAAACAATAAAATGTCTTTAAATGTATAAGTGACTGTAATGTGTTAAATACACATTTAATATATTAAAAAAACAAATATATTTCTAAATCTGTAGGAAGTCAACGAACTGGATCAATACATAATATTGATCTTACATTTTAAACAATACGCGTAACACTTAAAACTATACAAACGCAATATAATCCTTTCATAATAAAAACTAGGAATACGGTAAATGGTGCACTGTCATTATACCAACACTTAGATGCCCTAGTTTATTACTACAACTGTGAATGGAAGGTATTTAAACTGTAACTGTAATTTGCTTTGTTCATTCCATCAGTTGTAAATACACAATGATCAAACAAAACAATAGCAGTGTATTCAATACAGTTAGCATGCAAACCAGCCATATTGTTATGTTAATTCATGTTACCATGCCATCGGGACAAATCGCTGCGTGTTAGACGCTTCGCATACAACCAACTCGCTCGAACCTTATCATAAATGCTATAAGTGATGGGAATCGATTGTAAAGCGCGATAATCGACTTAACGCCCTAGTTTTAATCCATTTCTACCATCCCATACTCAATAATTTTATTCACCCTGTTGCATAGCCTCAGGAAAGACCATGCGTTAACGTTGTCTTTATAGATTTGTTTCACTGTCCTGTCCCGCTCTCACGTGCGTGACGTCGCCGTTAAAACCTGTAGGAGTTATGGGCATCATATTGTGATATGGACCTTCGGACGCTGTCGCCGTTTGGATGGCCTCGGCCAGTGTCTGCCCCAGGATTGATAAACTCGGCAGGACCAATCAATAACCGACCGAGAGCGGACCGAGGGTTATTTTACCACATTGTCAATCAATTATGACTCTTAGATTAAATACTCCTTAATGAATTTACCTTCCAAAAGCACTTGTCCCCGGTGTGTTGCGCGTCGCAGCCAGCCCATTAGCGTTGTTTAAACATGACAGAGAGCACTGCCGTAATAGGAGGGAACTGAATCGGTGGAAGGGTCACGTGACACGATAACATACCTGAGATAGATTCTTTTGTTCTGGAGTCTTTGATTCAGTTCCGACCTAGGTGGCAGTGATATAATATTCCTAGCAGCAGCAGCAGCAGTTTCATAAGCACCGCGGCTCACTCTGTGTTTATGTGCCATTTACAGGTGAGATGGCACGGCCAGAAGGAGTGAGACGATTGGATTCTATGGGGCTAGCTGCATCATCATCAGCATCCATATGGGATACAGACACACTCACATATGGTTGTATGCCGGGAAATATCAGGCATATGTACAAAGATGGGCTTTTAGGGTAAGTATACTGTTTTTGTAGTATAGAGGGAAATGAACGTTTTGATATGGTATTGATTTCAGTTAGCATGGCACATAGCGGCGCATGTTTTAATTAACCCATACGCATTCGTATTTGTAATTAGTGCTTAGCACACTATTAATACTGTGTAAGTTTACTCGGTAAGGATAAAGCATAAGCCATATCGAAACTTACACAATGCATGTTTCTGTATATGTCGACGGGATAACACAATACGATAGATCGGGAAGTACATTGTTACCATATGGTACGTTATAGTTAATATGCATTGATCCGATTACATCTTACTACAGAAAAATATCGTAAATCAAGATGCTATTTGTACTACAAAATATCGACAGAGATGAAAGCAGGTGAATTGTAACTTATTTTGCATAATGAGAGAGAAATGTAGACAAGAGTTTATGGTACCTCATATATTGACATACATAAAAACAAACGTTGCCTGGTACTCTTTATATAGGACAGAGATAATTATAGAAAAGAGTGACTGGTACCTCATTTATCGACAGAGAGAAATATAGACAAATAGTTAAGGTACTTCGTTCATATCAGGAGAGAGAAATATAGAGAAATCACAAGTCTTAATATTTCCATAGAGAAAGACAGAAAAGGGTGACTGGTACTTCATACATCGACATGGGGGAACATAGACAAAAAGTGACTGGTATTTTATCTACCGACACCGTGAGCTACAAAACAAGGGGGAAGGGTTCTTCATCTATCTCGAGAGAGAGAGAGGAATCCACAGTGTGACGTGGACTCAGTAGCGAGGTGTTACTGGTACTTTACATATCGACAGAGAATCGCAACGTGTTACTTTACATATCGACAGAGAAATACAAAGCGTGACTTTACAATGCGACAGAGTAATACATAATTTGACTGTACATATCGGCAGAGAAATACATAATGTGACTGTCCTATCGACAGAGAAATACATAATGTGACTGTACATATCGACAGAGAAATACAAAGCGTGACTTTACATATCGACAGAGAATTGCAAAATGTGAGTTTACATATCGACAGAGAAATGCATAATGTGACTGTACATTTCGACAGAGAATTGCAACGTGTTACTGTACATATAGACAGAGAAATACAAAATGTGACTTTACATATCGACAGAGAAATACAGAAAAAAACTTGACTGTTACCGAATAAAACGGAAGAAATACAAACTGTAACTGGTTCTTTGTGAATCGTCACAGAGAAAGTACACTTTTCCACTGGTTAGTCAGATACTTCACTTTTCAGCATATTGAGATTAACACCGACATACTGTGACTGAACCAAACAAATATGACAGGTTTTTACGTATTGACAAAGAGAATCAGACAGGGTTATAGTAAGTGACATGGCCTCTCGTGAAATACCAATTCTGGATGTCGGGTTTTCTGATTTTGAATCCGATTCTGCGATACAAAGAATACAATTCTAGTCAATGTATCAAAAGAAAATATGCAAAATAGGACATAAGCATATAACGATAATTTTAGTGAATATGAAAGATAATTTCACAACCGTTGCCGTCAAACGTAGCATATCTGCTCATGAATATATCCAATGTCACCAAATTTTGAAATATTAGATTTATGATTTTATGCATTTACTGTTACAGTGAAATCTAGTTGTATTGTAATGGTATTATCATTATGTATCACTAGGCTAAACGTAAGCTGGCACATGACACGAGGTATCAGCTACCCGTGGGCATGTTGTCAAGCAGGATTATGTTCACCAGATCCAACAGCCACACGTGCTATAAACGTCCCCAAACAAGTATTATGTAACGGGATTATTTAGATCATGGAATACGAATGACACCTTTGTATATGATATATACTAGTGGTGGTTATCGTTATCGAGGCTTTTACCAGATCTATCATTACAGGTAGTTTCATTGTTAGGGAGATCACAAGGCGTGCCTTCATAGGCTAATGAACTGAACGATTGTAAGGCATCGAACTCATCGCTACACCAAAGGATTTATTTCATGTAATAAGTATAAGGTGCTCTAGATCCGCATCATATAGCAGATGGTTATTATAGTGTTAAACTGTATGGTATACTTTCATCACCCAATATATGACATTTCACTGATTCCATTCTATTATTGTAACTCTTTAACCTACGTTATGATGAAACTGATATAGGAGTTGATTAAAATATGGACATACTACTTTAACTAATATGGAAATAGCGAATTAATAGAAATCAATAATTACTGTAGCCTATAGGCCAAAATTGATACTAGGTAAGGACCAGGTTGTGAAAATGACCATTTGCGAGCGTCTGAAAGCCGATGACCTTTCAGTGCATTCACATATGTTTGTCTTGTGTTTCAAGATACAAGGCGGTAGACTCTGCTGGTGGATTTTGTTTAGTCCCCGCGGTTGGCCGTAACCTAGCATCATTAAATGAATCTTAGAATGGCAAATTAGGTGTATACTGCAGTGTAAATCAGTTTCGACATGGTGTATTTATTAACAACTTTCGTCCTTCATAACCTAATTGAATTCTGCAGCACGTAAGAAATGGAACAAACTGCCTTTTACGTAGGTACAAGGTATTGCAACAATATCCTGCACCACGCTTGGGACCACATCTGTCTTTACATTAAATTGCATATTTAAGAAGGCTTCCTGAAATAATTGATGACTCATAACCAATAGTTCCTGTTGTAAGAGTGATAAAGAACCAAATAAAACATATCGAATATAATATACACATATACCCCGTGAAACGGTTATACTCGTCGCTACAGACACTGAAAATATCGCGTTCAGGTTCAGGCTCTAACGATTAGAATGGGTAATGAGCGAGATAATAGAAAATTGAATCGAGCTTTTGTGTAGGTTTTTACACGCCAGTAAGTCTACATTAGCGTCACGGATACGTTATGTTCTAGATGTAAGTCGTGTGTATTTGTTTCCATACTCCACATCGATTCACTTGCTAATGGTTTCAGATTGAGCAATTAAAATCTCCTATTCGCAGAGCGGAGTATTCAGTAATAGATTGGGGCGTACATTTGTATTTATTTGTAATCAATATTTATTGATTTTCGAAATCTCTGCAGATATAGTTTCAATTACAGGCCATTTCTGTGGTATGATATATATGCCATGCATATTGGGATTGCTACGACAGGTGTTATCCTAGCAGGGATCTGTAAACCTGCCCCGAGGCCGACATGTTTAATTTATACACACATCTCGGGAGTTTTGATAAACGTGGATACAAAGCGAGTTTAGATAACGTACAATTGCATTATGGATTTTTTCAGCAATTATATTCTGTTAGATTGAAATGTTTCAATGATTTATTAACGATAAACAATATAAATTTAAATATATGTAAATGTTCAGAGTGCCCCGCTGAATCAAACATACTTTAAGGACAATGTTATCATCACGTACGAAATATATGAATCTATTCGTTGTTTCACTGAATAAGGCCGTTAATCATTCTGTCATTTATTCATGAAGTTAACCATTCAAACTTTCCCTTCGTCGGTCTCTTAACGTCAATATAAGCCATTAATTTGTTCCGATTGTTCCGAATTCCATTATATTGTCTGATGATCGTTGAATGACTGTATAACGAATAATTTGAGTTATTTGGTAAGAAAACAAGAAAATATCGAAGGGTTGAAAATGGTGAAAGGAAATACTAACATGGAGTAACATGAACAAATAAATTGGGAAAGTTACACCAGTCGTTCCTAGGGGGTCTTTTCCTTCATCCACAACAGCTATCAAGTTATTGTAGGTCAAATTTTAAAAATGTCACATATACAAAGAGCGAACCGGGGTAGTGACAATAAAAGTACAAAGAACACTTGTGAGCATCCCCAAACTCCTCGTTACTTACGTAGCAAAGGAGAATATCTTACTTCTAATTAGGTTATGATGGCGAGTGTAAGAATTGCCGATAGTCTTAATCAATCTAAATCTATAGAATCTCTGTGTTGTAAGGATCCCCGTACCACTGACAAACACTATAATAATGCACTGGAAACTGTTTTTGCCATGAGGAACGCTTTGATAAATCATTTCTGAACAGAAAATCATACCTTGTAGGAAATGTTATGAAAAAATAATAAAGAAGAAAATAACAAAATAAAATCAACAACTGACTTCAGCGTGGCCAGAGTGGACATCAGATTGTTATGATATCGCTTAGACTGACTGAGCTACCTGGTCATCATAAGTGTCTCGGCCCGCCTGTGCCACAGTCACATAAGGGGAAGTTACTGTATATATGAAAGATTATATTGCAGTTCGACAGGAAAGTTTGAAAGAGTATTTTTTTAAGTTGGGTCAAATAGTCCTAGTGTAATGTCATGTTTGTTTTATATAATCTTTGTTAACGTACTGATTTTTCTCTTAACGTATTTACGTAAAACGTTATTTTCTTCACTGAAGTATTCAGCCGGACTTGATAGTTTGATGGCTTTACTGGTTATCTGATTGTTTGATTACTGCCCGGGACTCGAATGTTTTAGCGCCTGGACTAAAGGACGGAAGCTCTCGCAGCAGTAAAATCATGAAAAAGTTGCAATTCTCGCATGCAGATTGTTCGATTGTGACTCTTTAAACTGATAAGAGTGGAAATTGTGTGCGTTGGTTATGAAATCTCAATGTACTTTATATTTATAATACATATTTTAGTGTAGACATTTGCGACTGAAGATCTGCGATGACTGGCACTCCTACCATGGGTCGCGGTTCCAGATATACGTGGGTAAGTCGCCACGTACTGGCCGCAGGGAATTTTTCTGGCTTCTCCGGTTTTTCTCCGGTAACTCCGGTTTTCCTCCTCCCCCAAAACCTTGCACGTCATTAAATGACCATAGCTGTAATTTGGACATAAAACAGGCACAAACAAAATCAAATCATTCTTATGATAGCAATTAACTTATTATAATCAGGTTTAAATGACCCTGTGTTGGTCTGTCATTATTTATCCTGCCAAAATCAAGAAAGAGTCTTTGGATAACCAACCTTCAAAGAGTCACTGAAAAAGTGATCAACCGTAGTAAAACCAAAATGTTACAGTTTTGATTAGTGTTATAATGACAGTATTACTAAGTTTTAACGTAGGTTAAGGCGTAAACCCTTGCTAAGTAGTATGGAGGTAAAACGTGAGCTTCATACTGCAAAGGCAACAGTACTTACTGAGGAATTTTCGTGTGCCCCCAATTTTGAAGATTCTCGATGAAACCCTATACATGAATTCGTGGATTACGAGTACCTACCCAAAAAATTGATAAAATTGCTTTACATCAAACTGATGATTACGTTGTGGACCTATAAATTCGTTGATGAAAATTACCCTCGAAATCAACGAAATTAAATACCACGCAAACATGAGTGGTTTCACAGCATTCGTTTCATATTTCAATTTCTTATCGTTTATACACTTCAAGTCCTAAATGGAGTGTTTAAATGTTGATTAAATCGATACATTAACATTGTTCCTCAAAATAAAACTGTATTGGTTTGATAACAATTATGAAACAAGCTTAAGTTCTATCAATGTATATGAATCACTACTGTTGGCCCTGGTGGTAACACGCATAGGGATGTGCGGTGTGTAGGGTGAGTGTGGGCTCATGTGGGAAGATATCTGAGTAAACCGAAGAATTGCGGAATCGCACACCGGGCGTCACAGAGAAAGAGGAGTGCGCTATTACCGCGCTTCATGGCCAACTTTAGTACAAATCTCTATAACAACAAGATTGTCCCTATTCTTTCTACACATCTACTTCGTAGGTATGCAATTTCATATCCTTTTGTCTAGAGAGCGCGAATGAATGTCTACAGTCATCACATATCCGGATATATGTATCGTCTATTAGACGCTATGTTATTGTCTTGGAAGAATAAATTAATATTTGATGGTCACGTTTTACCGTGAAGGCTTTTCTGCATCAACTGAAACAGACATGATATAAGCAGCTAAAATCACTACTGAAGCTGATGGGATGCAGCCGCTCCCTCATTCCTCGCCTTGGGCCTCCTTTATGAGTACAGACATTTGGAGATCAGTCTCTATTAACTACATGATATCTTCTAACAAATCTCCGATCGTGTTTCCTAGTAGCTCATCCCATCAATATTCTTTGTCTGGACATAAATAGGCCTCTTTAGAGAAAAACTATGGCAGCAAAGACTGGACTGCAACCTTTAAGATAAATGTTTGCTGTTATCCTCGCTTAGAGGAGCTTATACTGTTTGTCTGCCGTGTATGATTCATTTGGATAAGAAAGCTTGTATTTCAAGAAATGTTACAGGAGTATTTATTGAAGTTTATCCATTCAATATTCATAATATATTTTTACATTTTTTTTATTCGATCTGCACTGTTGTTATCATTGTTGTTATACAAGTCAAAACTTACTTTGAATTTTAAATAATAGTTTACCAAACTGACTGTAAAAATTCCCATTTTCGCGTGTCGAAATGTTCGCGTTATGTCCCTTTATATTGATCGTGGTGATAACATTTTCGCGTTGGCAAAAGTACTGAAATATATTTAATTCTATATATCTTTAATATGTATCATCCTTTAATAAAAAAATCGAGTAAATGAGTGCGTGTGGATATTTTCGCGCTAATTTCCTCGAAAATCGCTAACATTTCCACACCCCGAAATGTCCATTTTTACAGTAATCAATATGTTGTCAATCAATCTAACAAATTCTCAGTACAATTAACCAAACTTGAAGAATTGACAATTTCATTTAACATGTTAGGAAAAGGTTAAACATTTTAATTTGGACATTTACCAGCATATAGGAATACCGATCGACAAGTAATACAGTTGACGAAGGATCTAAATATGACAAATGAGTGCCCGTATGTAGAACTTCCCTATAATACAATACATGCAAATGTAAATAGATGTTTAATGACATACAAACCTTATTTCCCTTGTTTTCATTGCCTTCGTAATCTTTGTCATCTAGCAAACTACTGCTTTTATATTCAATTTTCGGGTACGTGATTTTTCAATTTTGAGTTGCCACCTTTATGGTTGGCATTGGAAATAACTCAATTTCAGTTATGTATTGGCGAACATACGCATTTATATTGAACGCTTAAAAGTATTTTCAATTTATGAACATTTCTGGTTTTGTATTGATCGTTACATGTATACGATGCCACTTACAGAAAACTCACAGGAGTTGACGAGACACAGTGTTTTAAAACATATATTTAAATACATTTCAAAAGTTCATCAATTATTAATATTGTTTGACAAACATCGAATTGCCATCTCCGTTCTACTTGTTCATTGCCTTTGTGCTCCACCTTGTTGAAACACGTATCTGGTGACGTTTCCAATGGTAAATCTTGATATCAATATCGATTCAAATAGTTTACCTAATGATGGAAACGTGCTTTTAAAAACCTCTGATGTTTCCTCATTTCATTGGAATATCGGGCACGTATTACATGGTTTCATTATAATACATATCTAAAATGTATGAAGTGTTAAGTCCACACGTCTGTGCTGCAATACAACGTACGATATATCTACAGATTCGAAGATTTTGGAATTTCGACGATTACTGAACACCGTGATTTGGAGCAGATTTGTGTCTTTTTGTTCATATCGTAATGGACTGCGGTAGATTATCGTATACCACCATTCGGCCTTACAAAGGGGAGCTATGCATCCATTACTTAGGGGAACCCAGACTCCCTTTGGAATCGGTTGGCATTTCAGGTGTCCACGTAATCAAAGTGACCTGTAAGGTCTGGTTTTAATTTTTATATAGTGTATGATGTATTGAGATGATACAGTAGCAGTAGTAGTTTATCAAAATCTTCGGACGATATTTGATTTGACAGATATTCTTTTTCCCATTAAAAGTGTGTCACGCAAGGTTAAGAAACTAATGTTTTCGGTGTATTCGACTTAAAAAATGTTATATCCTTTTCAAACATTGAAATGGTTGTTCAATGATGTATTAGTCATATATCGATATAATTATTTCTTTTATTAAAGCTTGACATTGTATTTATTATGCAATTTCTGATTTCAGTAAAAAAACAACACACCAGGTGCATCGTTGATACAGATTTTATCGATGTATCATTCTTTCATTCGTCATGTCATTATGCTTGTAAGACGAATTTCAGAAAACGATCAAATTTCACGCAGTGGAGGAGAAGCCATGCCGGTCTCCGCGGATATACTCACTGACGACATTAGATACAAATAACTATTTTGACGGGTTTTGCGATTTGCGAGCATTTTAATAACTACTTGTTCGTTGTCGTCGAAACCTGCCTCAAATAGTCAAATGTTCATCACGAATAGAGTATACAGGAGGAAAATAGCAATGCAAACATGTGTTACATTTAAATTCCATGTTTGGAGGACTGCAGGGTGAGTTCACAAAGATAGTTGTTGATTGTTTCTTGGCGTATACATATTTTCGATATCATTATGTTGAATGCATCTGATATATTTAATAAACATGACACTAGGAAATACATAAATAATGATATTTTTGAATGCATACGCATGTTAATTTTCCAAAACAATAAACCGAGGGAAAACGGTATTTACTGAGAATGTTAGGTGGCGTTGTCATGACGCGTTCTCGTCTGATTTTGTGTAATCGATTCATTCCGTGACTGGACTAGTCAGTGCAGTGCGGTCAATCGTTGGTTAATGGTGGATTGGGGAATTCAACACGACCGAACGTGTCCTTCTGCAAATAACAGTAATGGGATCTTTGTAATATTCAACAGCACTGTTGCACTTGAGAGTAATCTGCTCATGTAAATTTAACACAGTATATATTATTCTATACATTGGCGAGCAAGAGTCATCATACGACCGTGTGAAGTTGTTGAAGTCTCTTTAAAAGCCTTTTAATTGATGACGTTATGCACTATATCTATAAATGTGTCTTCTCTGTTATGACGTCATGTATTATATCTAAATATAACACTAAGGTGATGACGGCATGTGCTCTATAAGAATGAGTATGTGAGTTGATTACGTCATGTGTTTATCTTAATGTGGGTATCAAGTGATGATGTCATAAACTATATATAAAATTGTCGATCAGGTTATTTCGTCAAACTGGTGACGTCATGTATCATTATCATAGTTTGTCTGCTGCTTGAAAGGTTGTAAAGTACATTCGCTTGTCTATTTGTGAAACTCATAATGAATTTTCGTTTTTATTAAACCTGTGTTGTTATAATGATGTTGCAAAGACTCATTATCTATTAATAAAGTTTGTTGTTTGATTTGACATGTATATGTTGTAGAAAGTATTTATCTCTGTTATTGCAACGTCCGTAATTTATCATTTTTGATTATTTTCATAGTAAGAATTACAGCAAAAGTAGTTCATTATATTTTGTTGACGAATACAGATTAGATTTGGGACATAAACTAAAAATGAAGTCTAAACATGAGTGTGTGTCAGTAGCTAATCACAATAACATTGATATTGCCCGATATACCATGGCCACTATCATTAGAGTGTATTTATTAATATTGCTTTCTCTTCCCGGGAGATCATGCAATACGTCATTGATAATTATAATGGAACTCTCTGATATCAATATCAATTACACTTCAATCTATTATTTTCATGTTTATATACTATTCATATGTCAATTACGCTTTTCATCAAGTTATAAATTATATTTTGTAATGTTAGCTCATTGTGAAGTCGGTGTAAATGAGATTTAAACTTTACATTTCAAATCGAGATTCAACTGGGTTTGAAAAAAAACTATACATGTGGTGCTGTGACATTGCATTGTTAGTCAACTTGACTTGAAGTGAACACTTATAAATTGGCATAATTTTGCAAACCGTTTATTCATATATACATTGTGTGTATTTGTTAAAATGTTATCAAATATACCTGCTTTTAACAATCAGTTATTTGTATATATAATTGATTGTTTTAGGTCAAAATATTGTTCTATAACATATGTGCAAGACTGAATTGTTTATTCAAACAATATGACATATTTCTTTGCTTACATTTTTGGCCATATCATAAATACGGAATTTGATAACAAATTGATTTATTCGACTGTGTAAAATAAAGACTTACAAGCAAGTTTATATCAGTCCACATCATATATATATTAGCCTATAGAGGAATTTAAAGAAATGCTGTCGGAAGTAGTATATTATCCGTCATAGTAATATACCGCGAACCTTACATTGTGCGGGTTTTCTTTTTAGATTTAGGCGATGATTACCGAAAATGCCGTCAAAATGGTTGCAGACGTGGACCAAGAAATCGGCGCTTTGGCACGGAAATTGATTAAAAGATAAGAAAAAAACACATAATCCTGGAAACATTATGTGTGTATTGAAATTTTAAATCCGAATGGTCGCCTCCTTAAGCGTAATGCGTTCACCCCAAAACCGTAGCCTCTATAAGCGTATTGCGTTCTACCCAAAACCGTAGCCTCCATAAGCATAATGCATGAACGTGTATTCCCGGTTTTGACTTACTATGTCGGAGAGATTTCACCGTTGGTTTTGATTTATTAAGACCCGAATGGATGAACGCAAAAGTGTCAGCTATTACCTTTCATTTTTAGCTGAATCGATGTTGTAACGTAAATTTCGAAGTGTCGTCGCGAAATATCAACCTGTAACTTATATTCAAATCATCCGTTGAAGTAGAATAATATTACAGCAGTTTGCATGCTTTGGCTGATTGCATCATTTAGAAAACTCCACTTTTTCAATCTGAATTCAATATTTTTTAAATATTTTTTACAGCATTGATTGCCTGCCTACTGATTCTTTTTTTTTAGCGCAGTTGAAATACATTGCATTTTATTCGTTTGTTTTTAAAAGGAGACAATATCACTAAAATATTTAAAAGTACAACATCCTGAAACTTTTTATCCATTTAGATAAAAAAAACAAACATCTTGTGACAGAATAACTTGTTACCAATTTCATTGTTAGGATACTGTTAAGTGACTAATTTTTGTGGGGGGTTTTAATTTCGTTGATTTCGTGGGCTATGTTCATTTGACTTCAGCTCGTCTCTGTTGGAGCTGGTACCCTTTTTTTGGGGGGAAACCGCGAAATTTTGTCCCCATGAAGATGTATGATTTTACAATAGTACACAGATATGTCGGATCAGTGCCTTAAATCGAGTACTTCATGAGCGTAGGTGTCTCTGTCGCACCAGTAGTATTAACGATAAACCTCGTGTATCATTCGACTCTGCTTACCGTTATCTTTATTTCAGTTTGTGAAAAATCGATCCCCTAAGACCTTTAACTTACAAACAAGACCCTACAATTTCTGTTTCTTACTTTCTTAGTGTTGATGTACTGAACTAGGTCTTGTCGTAGTAAATCTCGTCGGTGAAAGTGATTGAAAGGTCACGCTTACCGTTAGCGTTGTGACGATCATAAAACAGATAAAAAGCTGAAAGCTTGACTTCAATACAACCCCAAAGGAAATGCCTTCGCCTAAACTGACAACAAAACCGCTTTCAGGGGTAGGAAAGAATGCCACAATTAAAAGCAGGTTTCATGATGTTAGGCAAGGTTACATAGTAACTTCTTAAGATATATATGGTATATAAGTAGAATACATCACAGAGAGTACGAGAAGACATTATGTGGTTTCGGAAGGAGGTCACATGGAAGAGGTGGTACATATTTTATACTTGTAAGCGGTCGCACTAACCTTAATACGTAACCTAGGAATCGTTGACCAATCCACTGCTTAGCAAACGGTGTTTGTAGTGTGCATCTCCAATCATCAAGATATGTAAAGCATCTACAAGAATTTACAAAGATTTTTGATGACTTTTAAAGATATATGATTTTGACGGAAATCATCATTGCGGAAGCTCATATAAGTGCAGGAAAAGCAGGAAATGCTTACAATTTGGGAACACCTCTTCCGCCACCAATGTTTTGAAGGGTGCTTTGTATATCTCTACGGTTCTATTAAAGATTTGATTTCACGCTGTATTTATACACGTACTTTTACACTCGTCTGTGATACAGCTGAACTGTCGAATCAAATATACCAATACGCTTATACAGTTCTATAATGATATTAATGAAACCAATCCCCCTCTATTTATGATATGCATGCACTTTTATACATATTATTGAATTGTCGCCCCTATTTCCGGTACAAATAGGGCATGCATATAACATTGTATCGACAATATTGTTTGTTCTTAAGACCGACAGATAAATCGATTAGGATCTAGAACAGTACACTGAACAATTTCAAGTTTCCTAAACAATCTTAAAATATTGGCTATAATCTCGTTTTCAATATTGCTTCCTCTTCTCTGGTTTTGCTCATTATTTGATTAAATCCCCTTCAGTTTTATTTTTCATATCTTCAATCTCAAAATTATTCCTTTACTTTTTTAAAGACAACTGTTGCGTTTTTAAGATAATTTGTAATAGAACATGTTTACTGGAGAAAATACAAAACAGAAAAACACATCACTGCGCAAGCACACAAAGATAAAATCTTAATTCAGGGTTGATATAAAAACCGCCACCACGAAACAACAGGTAACTCTAAACTCAAAATCAATTAAACTTGGGCAAAATATGAACAGAGAAAACATTACAACGGAGATACTTGAAAACACTCAAAAATATCAAAGCCATGTGTTTCGAAAAGGTGAACGCCTCCTGTTTACTTTGAGGGCATCCGACATGTTTATCTAGGTCGACTAGAAGTAATGTCACGCTCTCAGAATGCCGCCCGGGTTTGTGACAAGAAAATCGCGAGGCACGCTAATAATCATAATAAAAAAACATCGATATTTATATCGCACAGGGAAATATGATAATTCAAAATGAGATCATCATGACGACTATGAGATTTGCCGATAATATGAATCGAGACGACACTTAAATGAAAGGACAATTTACTACCTTTGAAGTTGCTTAAGACAAGGTACCGCATGTGGTGCAGGAAATGGTTCCCTCCCCGAAACACATGGTTTGGCCTACATCTCTTTTGTTTGTTCGAATGTGCTTTGTTTCTGATGTCCTATCAGTTCATGTATCTTTTGTCCATTTTTGATATCGAATAAAATCCTTTGGTGTTGATGCCGTGAAATATATGTACATATATACGCTGTATAAAAACATCAATATTGGTATATATTTGTATCAATAAATCATGCAAACCTTTTGAAGCTAGCATATCATTACATGTTATTATGTCGGTGATAACATCACTCATATTATGTTTCATGTAGGTAGACCAGATGCTATTGTCATGACAACAAAAATCAATTTGATAAGATCAAAACATATAACAGATCGCGGAAGCTACAGAATGATATTTTCATAATGACCGATATGGGCATGCATGTATGGTAGATGATGTAAGAGTAAAATATAGTAGGGATTGGCTATTGTTTTATTGCGTAGCTTTGATCAATCGAAAATGTTTTATATTGATTGGATTTTTTTACTTATCAGTTACATTTGTAATCAACAGTTCGAGTGACATATACATAGGATACATAAAAAACAGTAAAATTGGATTTGGTTGCATAGAATTATACTCTTTTTTTAGGCAAAACACTATTAAACAAACAGTGACTTGATAAATATTTAAGTACATAGAAAGTTATTTTAAGAGTCGTTGACGGACGAAAAGTCTCTGACAAAAACAGCATCTCTATTGAAAATATCAATTTCATTTTGTAATAACAGGCATTTTGTTATTGTAAACATGTTTTTTTTCAAATCTCCAACATGAAATATTGATCGAAAAATTCAAATCGATAAGCTTTGTATCTATATATAATTGCACTGGAAATCTCAATCAAGGTTTTTGTGTAGCAAGAAAAATCAACATCTAGATAGAATTGGTACTAAATTAAACAGTTCCAATTTTAATATTTGTTATCGCAAAATAAATAAGAACAAAGGATGAAAACATTTAAACAATAACGAGTAGAACTTGTTTTCGTTTAGAAATTAAAACAGATATCTCTACAAATAATGCAAAATGATACATTCTTTACATAGAAACACGTACATTCATATTGTTCTCAAATCTGTTGCTCGATACTGAAATATTTATATCGGATTATCTTTAATTATATAATGATTTCGTGACGTCATGCTGTGAAAGCCACAGATAAAGCTTGACGTTTAATGCGTCATATATAACAACAAGGAAAAGTACATTTGTAGACCATTGTTTCTGTCATCTGAAACAGATATTATTCGTGTTTCTTGTATAAATATTTTTTTCTTTCTTAAACTAGATCAAACATTTTATGTTATTTTACTTTAAAATTTGCAAATTTTTGAGAGAGAAAAAAAAAATTGGCGTAATTTTCTCGTTAAGCTGCAGTAACAAAGCTTTCAAAGCCCTGGGCTCTGACATCACAAGTTCAGGTAATAATATAACACCTGGCGTTGCATAATACTGATATTTTTACACAAAACCGACTAATAAGAGAGCAGGATTAAGTGTTAACAAACAAAAGGCATTGCTTATGATGACGCCAAAAAACCTTGCATTTCATTATTGTGTTGTCGCTAAATAGCATCCTATGTATGTCCACAGCTTTTGTCACTGAGGATGAGCGATCTATTAATGGAAATCAATGTCTTTATCAAGGGAAAACTTATAATAGGAATATTATTTGTTTTATAAAAAAATCACCGTTTAATTTCACACATTGGTGGATTTTTTATATTTTTGTTTTTACCAAAATAAGCACTCATTCAAAATATCTAAGTTTTCACCCTACTCTTAATATATTTCTGTTATTGATCAAGGAAACAAAAATATCCCAAATAAAAGCGATGAATAATACATGAGAACGTCAGAGAAAGATATAGGTTAATGTTTTAGGAACCTCTTTTTCTCCGTTGTACGATATATTAAAACATCACAAATGTGTTATTCCCTCTCTGTTGTACCATTATTTTTAAACATTACGACTTTATCATCTAGTACAAGTTTCTACGATAAAATTGTCTGTTTATACAAGTGTAGCATCATAGCAGTGGTCAACAGGCGTAAACTGTATGAGAAATCCCACAAAAGTCCATTTGTCAGAAGCCGATTATCTCCGAGTGTATTGTCTTACGTATCCATCACGTTGGCGTTGACCATCTCCCAGTGGCACACTACCGCTACTTGAATGTCTACAGGGAAAATGCGTTGCTATATTGATGCTATGTATACACTATGTATGACGTTTTGACTGACAATAGGAACGTAATATACGTCAAGTATAACAGCGTCAGATCAAGGCCCTCCTTCGCCTATAGCTCCCTTCCAAAGCAAAAACACGATTACGGTTTCCTAGAAGATTGCTTTGACGTTTTGTGTAGACAGATCAAGGCCCTCCTTCGTCTATCGTTCCCTTCCAAAGCAAAAAAAGATTACGGTTTCCTAGAAGATTGCTTTGACGTTTTATGTATATGTGTTGTCTAATATTGCACTTACTTACACATCATTACATAAGAAATGAAACCAGTGATCATCAAGTATAAATATAAAGTGCATTTAGATTTATAACAACACTATACATTACAGAACATCACTTAAAAGGAAACCTATTTACTTTGAAGCATTCGTCACGTGAAAACGTGGCGTTATAAAAAGGGATATCTAAAAAGCTATGCAAGAGACGTACAACAATAAATGAATCATATAGAAAACGCTGGCGTGATGGAAACAAACGTGAAACACTATATTAAGGTTAAAGTTTAGTTATATTTTTTAAATCGAAACATTATTTTCTCGCTATGTATCAACAAATTCTACCGTCAAAAACTATTTTCAATCGATTAAATTACGTCTAGTTTAAACTGTTTCCAAAATAAGAATCTACATACCAAATATTTTCAAACAGTTTGCTGTTAAACAAGAAAGTGTGTGATTGGATTTGTTCGATTTGTATAGTGTGAAATATTCTTAAAATTCAATTTTCCAGATATACGTAACCCATTTATGATAAGACGATGTTGGCCTAATGTTATAGCTCTGATGTCAGTACTGATAGCTGCACATAGGGGAATTGGAAATCTAGTAAGAACCGGTTGAACGTCAAAGACACGTGATCAAATCAAGTAAACACCGTCCTATAGAAGTACGCAGTGGTACTTTTGTATTCCAATTCAACAAGAATATAGAGAGAATGATAAGCTGAAATAGAGCAGCAAGTAGAAATACTTGCTATCTTCATTAAGTAAAGATATATCATATTACTCATTGTAACATATTCTAATGTATGATGTCTGTTCGGGGACTCAAAAACTAAATCATTTATTATATGTTATTACCAAACATTTTAGCTAATAACTTAGATATTTGAAGTTCAAAACCAGTGACAACTGTCTAGATTCATAATAACATACCTTGCAAAGGCTACAAAATGACCATTTGGTGGGTTTAGTGTCATATTGGAGTTTCAAAGCGCCAATAAGTTGACAACCGGAAGTTTACAAGCAAAACCGGTGACCCAAAACAGAAACGCCCCCACACATTTTGCCCCTGTGCAAATCCGCACACAGAAATTGAAATATATCATAGTATATATTTTTCAAAAGTTAGATACCTAAACATTTCATTTATCGAAAAGTCTGACTTCAGTCCCTTATTAAACTCCTTCAGTGGCCCAGTAATTAGCCGGGACCTATACATAACATATAGGAACTACAAACGTATGAAACACTTGCTGATTGCCTGTTTTAGTTGTGTGAGTCCTTCAAACCCATCATTGTTATATACATATACACTATTAACCTTCAAAATAGATAAGTTGTGTAAGTACCAAATGTAAATAATATTAATAAGTGTGACATAACCAACGTCTTTATAATGAATGGTACTTTTTTTTACAACTTTTTGTATATTTGTCGTTGTTGAAATCTTCACGATGATCATGGGAGATGGTCCTGATGCAAAGGTGCTATCGTCTGAGAGGCGTGTCGAGGATAACGGGATTCGTACATTTTCCAAGAGAGGTGGTTTCCCTCTTCGTGCCAGAGACCGCATGCAGCGATTGTCGTTTTCTCGAAATGTTAGCGTAAATGTGTTTGCCTTATATCTCGGGAGTCGTTTATTACGAAACACATAATGCGTTTATCATTTGATAGTAACACTACATTTCCTGCATTTTATTGCCAGGTGTAAACATGTGAATTATTAATAACAAAATACCATTTCGATTAACTATGTGAAATTATGCTCCTTGGTGTGTTATATAAAACGCCAATAAAATGAGGCATACGCCAATATTGCATAAAATGTGATAAGAGAAAAGATAATGAAGAGTAATTACTGAATGAAATACTATGCCTTAAAGATGGACCGATATTCAAATATGTTTTCATTCATGAAACGCAAACGTAATGCTTGTAACATGCAAAAATTTTGGAAATGGATGAATCATTTTTTGACAATGCAGATAGGTATTGCAAATAAATCAACATTTCGAGGACTCACATCATTCGGAGCATCCACATTGCATGACCTTTTCGGTTTCTTGAAATATAGCAAGTGAATATACCGTTCTGCAGTCTTATTAGTATTACGATACATGTAACACCCAAAGGTAGTCTAAAAAAGAAATTGTTTCATATAAGAGTATTACAATTGTACACTAGACTGAACTACTTCGTGGGGATGTCAAAACGGTGGTCATTTCAAAGAAACGTTTACTTTATAGTAGTCGTCTCTAAAGCAGATATGACGATTAGACGCTCGAAGTAAGCATACCAATTCCAATTCAAGCAACATTTTATTGTAAGCACGAACCAAGAAACATGGACAATTTTGAACGGTATTTATTCGAGTCTTTCCTTCATCTAATCTCTGACATTGTTTTGGAAGATAAAATGAGATCACGGGGTAAATGTATTGATTAAACAATACAAGCGAATATCAAGATATCAACTAGCATTTTCAATCGAACAGTTTCATGATTTCGACGTCTTAGTCAACATTCCTGATACCGATCGATTCGAAAATTGATTATTTTCCTTCTATGTATGGTAATCCATACAGTTCCTACATTCAGTGCCAGAGTACAGCATTTTATCATGACAAGAGGCATATAGTAAGGTCTGCTAGACCGAAAGTAAACACACAAGTTTAAAAGGTGGTCCTGGGGTTAACAGAATTATCCCCAGCATGGAGGAGGACAATGTCACGCTGGCCTAGCAATAAGTAATGATGGGTAACACACATTGCATATTTTATTCTATTTATAAGCTGATCTTCATCAGTTTTACAATAGTTTGATTTGCTGTTGTTGTAACGTCATTGCAATTCCCTAATTCGAAGAAACGAATTCAATGAAAAAAGACGCTGAACGTTCCTGAGCCTATTATGAAGACTGTTTGTTATGATTTTTCCTTTTTTGAATAAAATGAATATGCATTCATTGATTAATCATCAACAACTAGCCTCGTTTTGATTTTTTTAGTTGTTATATACAAACCACCGGCCGATTTTCAATATTGCGGAGCAATTTCATTTCTACACATGAGAGTTTGCATAGGGAGTGTGTGTGTCCGTGTGGCTATGTGATAGATGGAGCATCTGTACGATATGGTGTGTGTTTGAGTTCGCATCTGTCAGGATGTAACTATAGATGTGGGTGTGAGAGAGATTTGAGGTAATGTGGGAGGATGTTCGGGAGTTGTGGTGTTGTTTTGAGGAGGTTCTGCTTATGTTATATTGAGTAATATATGGAGTAGGATATTATGGTTGTTTTGGTTGGGGTTTAGGGAAGACTGTTTATTAGGTGTGTTGGTGTTGGGATCGATGATATGAGAAGAGTGAATGGATGTCTGTAAGATTGATGTTATGTTATGAATAGTGGGGTTATCAGGGATTGATTCAATGTTCATTTGTGTGTAAAGGAAGTATGTAAGTTGATGTACATAGATAGTGTGTGGATATGTGGATGTACATAGATAGTGTGTGGATATGTGGATGTACATAGATGGTGTGTGGATATGAGGAAGAAGGAATTGCGTGTATGATTCTTTTCATACATTTTCATGAAAAGTATGAATTTCGTAACTTTGTCGCACCCATCAATTTTTTTTTATATAAATAATGCTTTAACTGCGTCATAAGACAATAACATAGGGTTTGTTTGTTATCCTAGTGACTTGAATACAATGCAACTATTGACAAAACGGTTTGTAAATATATAATTATGTTTTATTTTATTAATAAACTTAAGCAGTGTACGGCTGTTATTGCAGGGATTGAAACAAAATTTAAAGAAACAATAAATTAAATTTACGATATATGCGTAAATAACAGCAGCTGAGTGGGAGGTTTTACACAATGAAGTGAGACGTTTCGAAATTGAACCATTATGATCAACTGTTTTATATTCACCACCCGATCAATTGCTTACTAATGCTACAGCGATATATCCGTTGAAATGTATAACAACGCGTTACAAATGTGAATATAAGGATCCGTCTTCATGGTTGTATATTTAGTTTATGATGGTATTGTAACCGGAAGCAACATGATAGTGTCTGCGGATTGCTCAATTTCTGATTACATTCACGTCATAATGCAACTATTTTTAGTATCTGAAAGGATGCTTTAAGGAGAATCATTGTTCCATGTTCACATCCACCATCCCGCCTTACAAAATCTATCCTCTCCGAGCGTTTTACAAAACGTTCTTCGCCGTACATGTCACGCGTCACATGAAAATGACATATTAATTGTAGGTTGTGATTCTGTTATTGAATTATATATACAATAACAACTATGTTTGGCACAATCAATAACAATTACACACCAGTTTAATGGCATCGACAATTTCGATTTGACGCTGAAATAAACTTTTTATTTTATTTCGTTCATGTAATGTAATGATTAATGCCTTTGCAAGTCAATTACGCTGTACAATCATCTGACTTATGTGAATAAATTTTGCGCAGTTATTATGCAAGAATATTGATTTGAAATTCAAAATTATATATGCAGTGTTGAGCAAAAACGTTGTGTCATGTTCTTATGGATGTCCCTTTTAATCAATAGAATTGAGCTTTTGAACTGCGTTGCTAGTGTATTGTAGGCGTTAGTTCGACAAAGTGCATCGGGTTTAATGCTAAGCTAGTGGTAGGTATCAATCAATCCATCAATCATCCATCAATCGTCAATCAGTAATAATTCAACATGCATCAATCAATAACCATTCAATCAATTAATCAGTCAATCATTAATCAATCATCATTCGATCAATCAAGTAAATGACTATTCAATTAATCAACCATCAAAAGCTAATTAAGCAATTATCAATCAATAAACCGATACTCATTCAATCAATTAATTAATTAATCAGTCAATCATCAATTAATCATCATTCGATCAATCAATCATCAATCTATCAATCGTCCACAAAATTCATCAACATCAATCATATACCAATAATCAAGTTATCAATCAATCAATTATCAATCAATGAAAAACCAACGAATCATCGATCAAAACGTTATAACAGCAACATCTTAGATCTTCAGGTGAAACCTTATGCAACTCCTGGCTGAATTTTGCTTATGAAAAACTTTTTAATTATTACATAATTTGCATAATGAAGATATTCTAGACATTTATTACTTGACGTTTGAGCTTAAACGTAGGAGAAATGTTTTTTTAATGCATATATGTTGTTGATGGCTGTAAGGACCATACAAATTATGAAATACAGCATTTCCGTTCCCGTTTTATGTTATCACTAATAGCACAGTCACAAGGAAGTTGTGCTTCATTTTTCAAAGTGTTAAGACAGAATGGACAGTGCCTTTCACCAACCTCTGCATATGTAAAGAAACATGTGTCCCCTGTTTAACACCTATTTGACTTCACGTTTTATTTAACACTTCACAGATGCTTTCCCATTTTTTCAACTTGGGAAAAGATCAACCTTCTTGACTTATTTGAAAAACTGCTCACATGTGTTGTTTCCTTCTTTATGGCGTCATCAACTTCTGCAGTGAAACCGGGGTAGCGACATCGATTCTGTCCTACATATAATTCACACTTGACGACGGTTTGGTGCACTGGTTACACGATTACAATATATACATATTACGGTTGGAAAGTAAGAAGAATCATCAATAATATTTAGTGCAACCTGATGGCCTCAACCTGTGGGATAAGTCTTTCGAAGTTTAGCATAAATCACACAAGAGAAGTACAATAACTAAATACCACATAAATGAGCATAGCCGTTAATAGTACAATGCACGCAAAGTACAAACCCAATCCAACTTTATGTTCAGACCATCAGTCCCGATAAGTAAGGGGAAGCAACAAAGTCTCAATTCAACCAATATACTTTGATACTTTCTCGACAGCTTAAAACAAAAAGGTTATCTAGCGTTTTATCCTGCATACAAATACAGTATGGGCTGGCTGTCTCCGTCCTTACAATATAAAAAAAATATAAAAAATCATGTTTAATCTACATTAATTTTAAACTTTTGATATTGCATATTTAATATGAAAACGATCTTTTCTCAATCATGATATCTGTAATATAAAGTTGTCTAGGGACTGTCTAGTTTTGCCCTTCTGCGAAGAGATTATAACGTAAACTATTTATTCAAAGTCTGTCAATAGGAGTATTTTTCTCAGGAACTCACAGACTACATGTGCATACTTCTAATCGGTGTTCTGTGATGCCAGAGGACCTTCCCATTTTACTACGGCTTCCAATATTCGATTTGTGTATACAAACGTTAAAGGAAAAGTTTGATCGTATGATTGTGAATGCTTTCAGTTGGTCTTTGTTTTGTCTTGCCCGAAATTACTGAGCTACGTAATAAAACTGTTGGACTATGAATTCAAAGAGTTTTGTGAAAACATTATATGGCAATTCTCCATTAAAATACATTTGTTGATAAAATAACAAGGACGTATCCTGTCGATTTTATAGAAATATTTAACTGCTATTTAAAGAAGAAGATGCTCGTCAATCTAAAGCATTGTATTTTTATTTTCCTGCAATGTTAAATTTCCTGTTATCAATATACACCATGCACTTATCAATGGTGAACTAGGATGACGACAGTGTATAACGTTAGAGTTACAGTGGTTTACGGATACGTGCAATGGGTTATAATTTTCTCTGATAAGAGTTATTCAAATGCTGAAGTAAGGGTTGTTGGGTGACACAGTAGGTACATTCTAGCATTTTTGCCAAAACGGCCGGGGTTTGATTTCCCTACGTGAAACGGTATTGGCTCCGACCACGTTGTTTTTGTTCTGTGTTATACCTTTTTTCCATATTAAGACTTCCTACGCGCTTCTTCATTGTATCAAGGCCAAACACGATTATTTGTAAAAACTGAAAAACAAAACTGCTTGTTTCTTCAGTCCTGAAAAAACGAATCCTGTTGATTTAAAGTTATGTCGCCCGCATAGAACATCGAAGCAATATTTAGCTGTATTTCTCTAAGGTTAAGTTGTGTATGCTCGTCTACCACATTGTTTATCACTTGTAAAGACAAAACAATGACGTCGAGGCCAAAAATCCCCGTCAGTCCTTGAACAAGTCCGTGAAGAAGGTCAGGGCCCGTATTCATTAAACCATAATCATGCTCAAACATAATTTTTTGTGCTCAAGCATATTTTTTTAATTCGGTTATAAATGAATAAAACAATATAATTTTTTCAAAGATTTGGAAAAAAATAGAACAAGCTTAAAGCCAAAAACTATTTTTACTATTTACATTTTACGTTTTGATTGTTTTACATTATATAAGTGAGCTACAAGAAAGCTGGTTTGAGCATATAAACCATGCTTAAGCATGAGAACGGTTTCATAAATACGTATCATTTACTTTAATACAACATTATATGTCCTCATAGTGACATAGATCTTTAATTATATGATATCCTTTTCCTTCCATGTTTGATCCATTAACTGCTGGGGTATGTAAATTATACGCCTTTTTTGAGGGAAAATAAAACAAATACACGCGCAAGTGGTTATTTTGAATGATTTGCGATTGTTGATATTGATTTCAACACATTTTGTTGCGTTTCGCAAACAATTTGGACATAGTGTTTAAACCAAATATTGACGCGTCAACTCCGACCTTAAAATCGAAAAATATGAACAGGGGCAAACATTAAATGGTGGCCATTGAAAAAGAACAAGGAGAATACGACGAGTCGTTCTGGAAGGGTAAGCGTCTACGTCTTCATCAAAAGCATCTGCTATATACATCTAGGTCATATTTAAGTAATGCTACATTCTCAAATCGAGAGCTAAGGCAGTAAGAACTTATTTAAGTCATCTTTAACAATTAACATGTGATAACTAAGCATGTCACAATGATATAGGTAATGACAGTGTATAGAAGCGCAAACGTGAAATTAAAAAAGATAAATAGTAAAGGGAGGACGCAGGGAAGAATAAAATTCTGTATACTTTGTTTCTATGTTGTTTACAAGTCATGTGAGTGTTCATCGATTGTATACACAAAGCTTTGTAATATGCCGTTTAATATTCACAATTTGAGGCTGTTGATAGTGGAATATACTACGTATGCGATCCTGACATCTGCGATCCCTCCTGAGTTTTTTTCTAGCTTTTAAGGAAAAAGCGGCAGTTTGAATTATACTATCATCCTTGTATGGTGAAGACAAGAGCGTAATTAGCTACTATATTATATGTTTTAGATGGTCCGTAAAAGGCTTCACGATTGGATCGATCGTGCCACCTTAGCACTTAATAGTACCGGACATAAAAAAACTTACAAATAGGAAGCAGCATGTCTGTACACGGGTGATGTTTTAACATCTTATAAAGACACCCATCTACACCTGCTGCCTTATTTGTTTTAGCACGATTTACAGCTATTTGAATTTCCTTAATAATGCCATAAGGTTATTATTAGACGAAATAACTATCCTTAAACGTAACTAGCTACTGAATATCGGGAACTGTCGCTGCAGTGGTAATTTTGCCTTGTTTACCCTCTGTGATGAAGGCGAATTTATCGTTACAGCGAAGCGAACAATAGTAAACAACATACAATGTAAAATGCATAGTATTTAAATGTGAAGGGCGATGCGAATGTAGATTATTCTATGTGGTTACCACTAAGCGAATGTGGATTATTCTATATGGTTAACACTAAGCGAATGTCGATTATTCTATGTGGTTAACACTAAGCGAATGTGGATTATTCTATGAGGTTAACACTAAGCGAATGTTGATCATTATATGTGGTCAACACTAAGCGAATGTGGATCATTTTATGTGGTTAACACTAAGCGAATGTGGATCATTATATGTGGTTAACACTAAGCGAATGTGGATCATTCTATGTGGTTAACACTAAGCGAATGTGGTTCATTCTATGTGGTTAACATTAAGCGAATGTGGATCATTATATGTGGTTAACACTAAGCGAATGTGGATCATTCTATGTGGTTAACACTAAGCGAATGTCGATTATTCTGGCGAAGTGCAGATATTTCTCGGTATACACTGTATAGATACATTACCTGTATCACTATTCGTAGGAGGATTTCTATAACTGTCAACAATTTTCAAAAGAATATCAAGATGAGGCTTGTTATGAAGTTCTATTTTCCCCATTTTTCACTGGAAAATCGCACAGTTTGCTAAAATATATTTTTTGTTAAGTCACAATATTCTTTCAGCTGACGATTTCGTTTGTATAACATTTTTTTCGCAATCCAAAAAAAGGGGGAGATCACTAGACCTCCCGCAGCTTTCCCTTGTTCTTATTTAGTTTTTATATATCTCAACCTGCAATTACTTGTGCCAGAATATTGTGATCGGTATCATAATGCCTTACCCCTATTGAAAGCATATCTTGTGGTTTATTTTTCTTCTATCTGATTCATATCGAGGGTAGTTGTGAGAACGCTCTCCGCGTTGTGTATTGCAGTAAGACGTTGTTGAGTAGCGCGAACACTGGATAACCGTTTCTGACACTGTCAAACGCTTTCTTGTTTCTCATCAGTCACGTTAACATTAGACAGTATAAGGGCTCGGCCTGTCGAATTAGATAAGTCTGTTACTGATATATTATGAGTGAGATGCTGGTCATCAAACAATAATTAAGGTATTTGCATCTTCCACATATTAAGTTCCTGATTATCAAGATGAAAACATTTTATAACAAAAGGGTATGTTATTAGAATTCATACGGGGTTCACTGAAAATTTCAAACAACAACAACTTTCTTTCCCCCGATAGAGCAGGCAGAAAACAGGAAACTGAGCAAATAGCTTTATGTAGTTAACACACAGTTATAAGATGAATCAACATTGATTATGAAAAATGTTGGATTGTAATTTCAATTGCTCTATTGGTTTAAACTATTTTTAATGTTCCTTTGGAAGTGATACATCCCTAAATAATCCTGGGGTTATGCTCACGTACGCTCTCTGCACCACGAGAATATGTCATGTGTAAAGTGAAGACATGCGGTTAGATTGGCTTCAGTTAAGCTTATACATGAATACCACAGAGGAACGACGCCCGACTTCAATGCCATTTTTTATGTACATTAAAATATTGTTCTTGTATCATCCATTAGGTTTAGCAAACGGAATCTTCGTTTCTTTCATGGTTTATTTCCAGGAGTGCAGAGAGCGTAAGGGAGCGTAACATCTGGAGTATCGAGGATGGAGGCCGGAAAGCCGGCTATACCAGGAGGAGAAAATCCCTCCACCGAGGCGCTGATAACAGTGCTACCGATGTACCGAAAGCAGTACACCCACGTAAGGGAACGTTAGGGTAAGGTTAAAGCTGGTTAGCTTGACGTATTTCAGTGTTTCGGGAGAGGGTGGTTTTCATCGTTATAGAATAGTTAGATTTACCTATAGGCCTTATTCTACCACGTGGGGGCTAAAATTCATAGGTTCACTTCACTTCGTTCTTTTCTCTACGCTATAGGTTTTGTTCTGTCTTGTATTATATACCACTTTTATTAATGTACGTATTGTTTGCCATGTTTTAACGGCTACCTTAGCCGTGTGATATGTAATAAAAATTAATTAACTTTGAAACAAGGTGTTGATTGATTTATAACTCGGATACTCCCCCACATCTAACGGACCGGTGTCTTACTGTACAGACGGACGCAGCGGGACATTCTTGGGGATTGCCGGCGGTCAGTTTGTCGGTAGTTTTGGGGAAAACCAAAATTACTATACGATCACTTTCATCTACCGACACTGGCCAGGCTCTCCCCACGGACGTTCTATTACAGATTGTAATTAATCATATACATCAAATAAATTTATATAATTACATCTGTACAATGAAAGTATTGAATGATACAAATGTCAAATAAAAAACAACCTATTATTGAAAACCTGTTTCAAGACATGACAGGAAAACCCATATGTGATGCATTTGTCACGCACGTGAGATGTTTGCACATTTGATTGTTTGAAGCCGTCCGGGAAGGTAATTCATTATATGGTTAAATAGCTACAAACCCGTAGCAAGGAGTATACCGGTAAGCGAAGCTGCACGATCCAGAAATGATTGAAATCAATCACAAAAGAAAGAAAAAAATCATGAAAAAGGTAGGAATGCAAGCTTAATACTATTTTCCAGTAGCTAACTTCACGAACTGTTACAGAATTAAATGACCTCAAATAATTATGTTATCGTTTTCAAACCAGTGGAATTACAGAACTACATGTAATAAATTTGGTAAAATCTAACATTTTTACACAAAATTTTGTATCTGTATATGTGATTATACAATGTATAAAGCATGGCCAGGAACTTTTCTTCTGGGGATTCCAACGGTCTCGCTTGTTAGAAAGCAAGACCATGAATTCCTTCATAGATCGATTCCCCCTTTTCATTGGGGATAGTTTCCGTTGGAGAGCAAACGTGAGCAACCAGATCGACCTCGCAGTGACAAATCAAAGTAATGAAAAGCCGAGAACACGTCAAAGACGCTTTGACCCTACTAGCCTATGTAAGTATCGGTTAGGATTACGATAGGACATTAATTATAACAGTAGCTAGACTAAAAGCGCTCACACTCTTCAGAAAATATCCCGTCTCACACCATAGATCTCAATGTTTTTGCACTATTTCCATCATTTCGAGGATAGTATTCCGAGATTTAAAAACAAATTGTCTGTATTACTACGAGTGCAACATTGTCTTTTTTGTTGAATCTAAATATATACAGTCTCTGTTTAAACCTGTACATTTAAACAACAAAATAAACTTTTCATGACATATTTTCAAGCATATAGCATCAAGCATACACAGTAGTTTTTCGATTTTTTGTATTAAACAGGTTTGAAATGGAATTATATTTTCAAGGCGTATTTATATAAACAACCCTTGCACGTTGTTCTGATCTGATGTGACCAAGAACTAGGAGCAACGATTTGAAAAGTTGAGTATGAAAACCGAGTTTTAAAATGAACTCAGTGTTTGTCTGTTAGATAGCAAGCTATTTCAATCGTATTGTAGATGATCTTTAAAATTTTGCATCCGCTGGTGAAAGAAAAAAGTCTTCTGACATGTTTACGTATTCAGCATGGCACCATTGAATAGTGTCTATACAAATAGCAAGCGAAGTTAATAATTGTCGAAGCAAGTGAAGTGAACTTTAACTGAAATAGACTTCATGTAAGAAGAATATTATAGGAGCAAGCTAAATATAACAGTAACAAAATAAATTAAATTGTATAGTAGAAACCTGCGTATAATATTATAAAAGCAGTAAAACTGAATGTTATATTGGCAAGCTTATTTGAATTGTAGAGCTTTCCAACGCTAAGTAGAACGAAAAAGAACAAAGATTTCAAATACACTATAGTAGACAGCTTAGTGAAATGATTCACATATAGAAGCAAGTGGAGTGATACGTTAGGCAGTAAGCCACATGTGAGATACATGTTTACGACAAGAGGAGTTATAATGCTTGTATTGCTTGACAACAACGAATATTCCAGTGCTTTCTGTAATAGAATGTTTCATGAAAACAAAAATCCGAATAGCAAGATTTGCGATTGAATAATAACTACTCTATAAATAAACCTAGAAGAGAAAACTCGTATACTGAAGAAAACACTATGTAATAGTTAAAATTGATCATTTTAGAGACAAGTGAAGTCGCCGAGCAGCGTTACTAATTATTTCATAGGTAAAGCAGTTCAAGAAGTTTCTATTTCAAGAACATGATAATTTTTATCCAGATAAATGTTCTCGTCGCACAAATTTGAGTAATTGTCAGCATATCACCCTCTTCAGGTTTTGATGTGTTTGTGAACGAGTTGAGGGCAAACACAGGGCCAACGATGTGCTCTCCTTGTTGATGTTGAAGAGACGACTTCCTGTGTTCCTGTGAAGCAATTTCCTTTTTTTGAGATGGTTCGTACCAGGGCTTCCTCCTTAATAGTGTCAGTTCAAATTAATGTCAGATCAAACTGCACAAACTGGAATATGATCAGGATGATTGCCAAATGGTTCTTTGTGCGGGAATGTAGTTAAAACCCAGGAGCCAACCACATGTTAAATATAAATAGGGCCAACACAGTCTCATTTTCCTTTAATTGTGGAACCTAGCGTACTTTAGAATTAATTTTAAATATACAAAGAAGCATTTTAATGTAACATAAATTTGCTACACTTATATTGCGTTTTCCCTTTGTATGTTGTCCAGTGATATTTAGACACGTTGCAGGTCTATCAATTTAAATATGCTTATTCAATGTATCAATCCGTTAAATAGATTTTAATAATTAAGCCATCAGTACAATGCCGGTCAGATTTTTAATTGCAATGTTCGTGCATCTAACCACTTTTGTTGTTGCTTACTGACAAATATACAAACATGCTTTATTTCTTTTTTTCTCATGAGGTTACAAAAAAGGGTTTCCTCTATCATAATAAACCTATTCAAGCTGTAATAATAATAATGATAATTAGAGGTTGTATCACAACCTAGGTCGTAGGTCGTCTCAAAGCGGTTCACAAATTAGTAATATACGCAGTTTTAGGGCTTTTCCAACCAGCCAATATCTTTCTCACCTCCATGGGGAGCATATAGCCGGTGCCACCTACCATTTCGGCGCGCACAGCTAGCATTCAAAAATTCTGGCACTGCCCAACCACGTATTCATTTACAGCTGTGTAGACTGGAACAAGTAAAGTATATTGTTCAAAGGTACAACACAGTGTCGTACCGTGTCGTGCCGTGCCGTGCCGTGCCGTGCCGTACTGTGATGTGACTCGAACCCTCAACCCTTCGGTCACGCGCCTGGCGTTCTAACACTAGACTATCGTGCCTCCTCAGTTGTTTAAATATCTGAAGGTTATTTCTGTCTGGCTTAATAGGTATGAAAAAGAAAAGAACTAGGCCTTTATTGCTTATAATTATCATCGTCGTCATCGCCGTCGTTATACTTTGTTATGTTAGGAACATATCTGATTTTTTATAAGGTTGAGTTCTATATGTGATCGATAAAATGAGTCTAAAAGTTTCCACCGAATTGCATTTAATAAGCATGAAGCGTAAATCCGTTTCATCACATAACCTAGCGTTTATTTTAATATTCTTTAAACGGCTCCACTCTTAATCCTTAAAAAGATACAGTAATAACGTTACAGGAATTTGGATCACTCTTTCTAGCATATATAATCCGCCAATAATTAAAGATATATCAATACAAATGAACATGTACATGGTCTGGCACTTTTAACTAAAGGGAATGATATACAGCGATCCGATCCTACTAGCAGCCTTTTTAGGTAAAAAAGGCGAAGTCTTTTCTTATTTTAGTCATGCTAGTTACTTGAATTTCCTTTTTTATCAGCCCTAGGTACAATACACTTCCGGTCTATGCCATCGTTTGTGATAAGCGACGGAAATGTAAGTATCTAGATATTATTTAGCCGCGGGTGGCTATTGTTATGATGACAATAAATTGGAAAAGTATGACGTTATTCAAGGCGTGGGTTTCATTCCATTCCACCTCATCGAATTTTTTTTATTACAAACAAAAGGTTTCCCAGTCTTATTGATGTTGAAGCTAGGGTAATATGATTAAAACAGACACATTTATTCCCGATTCCGACCTTAGTAATATACTTCATAACGGCAATATTTCAATTGCAAATAGCAAGAAATACAGTTGATTGACTATGCATTTATCGAAAATTGGAAATAATGAAGGCTAGTAGAAAATTAAAGTATTTAGAACTATGGAAAAGCATTAAAAAGGGAGAGATGTTCATGGAAACCAATTAAAAACCACAATGATTTGGTTTGGTTAGATTTTGTTTTACGTCCTATTAACAGCTAAGGTTATTTAACTACTTTCCTCCATGTGTGTAGTGTATGTGTGCTTGCGTGTGTGTATGCAGGAGACAGGGTATGTTAGTGTACCAATTAAAAAACACATTTAGAATAAGACAAAGTGTTTCATTGGGGTAAATATCCTCTGCTTCATCGACGGCAACCGACATGTAGATAAAGGTGAATTTATTAGTAACAACGACACAACAAAACACGAATGAGCATTATTAAAATTATCGACCACCATAACAAAAAGGGAAACAATAACTGTCCCAACAGTTACGATGGTCACCATGACACTTATCTATAGTCTTCATCAAATGGCATCCTTCAAGTGTGTCGGTTGTCGACATCTATCAACCGCAATACTGTAAATACTTATTAGCACACTGCAATTAAAGCGCATTATCTAACTTTAACAGATAAGCACATGAACTGAAACATCCGCAATGTATATGCTAAAAAACAATATACACACAATTCATTTTGAGCAATCATAATTTAGCACATCATACTTAAACTGCGAATAGCTCTAAACTAAGACTACCGCTAAATGTGTACGTTAACAGGCAATCGGTAGCAAGAATCAACTGTGACAAATAAACAACGTAGGTTGAGATTGCAGGGATGTTGCTATTAAGAAATAGAAAGTTCATGATATAAAATTGAAAACATCTTATCGAACATATAAGTACAAGCAGTAAGCTTTGTTTGTTGGTCATTTTGTCAAAAATTAAGGAAGAAATGTTTCACAAAACCGGCTTGTGGTGCTAGTTCGTTACCTTACGCAGATATTATGACGACATAATCAAACAACCAGTGATGCACGTTGAATCGCCTCTTTTTCTATTGCAACATGGCAATCAATTAAACATCATCACTATGAAAGATATTTCACTGTTAAATATCGCTGTTGTTTTCCTACATGTTATACCAGATAATAATATCAAAAAAAGTGGTAAAAAATTCATCTTGCAATTATGGTTTTAAGGCAACAGTTGATATCCTTACAAATGTCACAATATCGATCAATTGTATTATTCTGGCCTCCGCCTGTCTCCATTAAACAGTTTCCTAACACCAAGTTTGGACTTCATGAAATTTAACGAAATGTTCTTTTCATTAAAGGGACATTTCTGAAAATTTTGATTTGGAATTCACTATGACTTGGGATTGAAAGTACTGATTAACAGAATAAGATGAATGCTGAAGATAATCAGTATACATGACAATGGAAATTTGCACAACTCTCAATTTGCTTTCAGTCTTCATAGATATATTTTCAGTGTACTTTACGACTGTTCCGTATGAGGAATGACTCCGTACACTATGCTTTGTAGCATATTATGCTTATTTTGTTCTCAGCTGCAAATATCCTTGCCTGTAGTCGAGATAACACAGTTTTTGTTCTTTTCAAATGTTTACAAAATTAATTATTTACAAAAAGATGATTAATTACAAATCATTTGCAGTATTTCTATTATACACTAGCTATCGTAAAAAATATACACATCGTTTCGATAGAAGTAAAACCCAAAGGCCTGTCTTTGAGATAACAAAGTTCGTTTTTGTTCTTTTCAGTGTTTGCAAAATTAATTTTGAACAAAAACTTGAGTAACTACTAAACATTTGCAGTATTTGTATTAGACACTTGTTATCATAAGATCATAAACATCGTTTCGACACAAATAAATTAGGGAATGACAACAATTAAATGAAAGATAATAACTAAATTAATAGAAGCCATAGATAAGGTCATGAGAACCCTGGGGGCAATATAACGACCTGCAGCCGGAAGCTTTCTGGAGCCGTCTGCTCAATAATATATCCCGAAGGGTTTGAATGACCTTATCTCTAAGTCATGTTAGAGATGGCTTCTGTTTCCTGCATACATTTGTTCCATCTAATCATACTATTAAATCAGCTGTTCTGCTGTAGTCAATTATAAAATGTAGTGCTTATGAATTTGTCGAAGGAGTAATTAGGCCTTACGCTAAGCAAAATAGTCCCCCCAATGTCAGCAAGATTTAACGTCAAAATGTCAAACATGTTTTTGCCACTTGCGACTGTATAAAAACATCTTGTAAGTCCTTTCAATGGTGTATTGAAGAGAGCAAACGAATTTAAACAAAGCACGAATATTAACTTATGAAGAAAAGTGCAGTTAACGTTAACCTGCACCTGCAAAACAGCGTGCGCACATTTCGGTCTGGTATGCATGAATGATATACTAGTAGTTGTGCTAGTCCTTTAAGGCAAATAGCCATGTGCTCAAAAAACCTGACTTGTCACACATTTTCTGTGTTTCCAGACAGGTTTTTTTCAAAGACAGTCACTGTTATTTGGTCTAAGGATATTTTTTCAGTATGTGAATATACATATGACTTGATAAAAACTTGGTTACACCTGGGCTAACTATGCCTCTGTGCTAAAACCTGTATAGTTGGACCTTAATACCCAGGTTTTAAATTTGAATCGTGTCCTATTTACTGTAATGATTGATATTTATGTTTTTTTTAATAATACTTTAATGATATGTGTACCAAGTTTTAGCACCTGAATCTTGATAGAACAGAAATATAGTGTGCTGTCCTGCACAAATATCCCCCTCCCCCTCCAACTACCACTGCCTAGACATTTTAGGCCGATTCACTCATACAAATTATATTTATTTCTATGTTTAAAAGACAGTAATAACTAAATTCACGTTTAAAAATTTAATATCTCTAAAACGTTTAAAATTGAAGTTCAGATAATCTGTTTCAGCATACCCCCATTGGTAAAAGAACATCACAGAGCTTAGCACAAGTTACATAGTACAGTTGTGGGACCGCACAACGCACCAAAAATAGCGTGCCCACACCCTGCATACATCGTTCACACACCGTCCGCACATCGTCCAAACATGGTAAGCACAACTGTGCGATTTGGTATCATTTGTAAATCAAAATTACGGAATGACATAAATACGGAAGGCTTGTATGCGATAATGTACACTGTGTATATACCTGTAATTTCTCATCACAATAATTTATAAGATTTATACAATTTCACAATGCCCGTTACACAGTATTACAGCGACCATTAGGCTGTCAAGAATGGGTTTAGCTCCAAGGTAACAGAACAGGTAAATAACAATTTGATGAGTGTCCGGAGTTTTACCTGACCTGTGCCTGACACACAGAGCTGATATGCGATACCGTTTGACCATAATGAATAGTATTTGTTATTTGCATTCGTTTGCCTATAGCTCCCCTTCACCTGGATTTTCAAAACCCCGGCCTTACCCGACGAGTTACGTAAGTGCCCCAGGCGGGGAGAAAACTATTATCCAGGTACATGTACAAAGTGGTTATGTTTACCTGTATACGGGATTGTGTTGTAACTTTACATGTGTCGATTAAGTTTGTTTAAAAGCACAGAAAACACAATTTCTAAATATAAGAATGCATAGACAGAAAGATAAGTTTACAGATGTTGCTAGAATATAGAAACATACGTAAACATCAAGTTTATATGTTTAAACATGAAACCGTATAAATTGTTAAGGCATTCCTCAATTTACACCAAACACGATTGTTATCGCACAACGTCCGTCCATCGTACGCACAGATGTGCGCAAGCAATTATCGTCCAGCTTTTTATCGTTCGCCCATCGTGCACACACCGTTCACACACCGTGCACACATCGTGAACACACCACACATCGTGTAACGTTGTGCGATCCCACAACTGTACAATAAAAGCACATTTTAAAGCACAAATTTGCATTAAGCACCATTTAATTGTTCGGTTTAATAAATGTGTTCAATCCAAGTGTATGAGAGTTGTAAGCTGGCTTCTGTATGAAGTTGTGCTGTCATATTTTCATATACAGCCTCCCCAGATTTGATAGTGTTTTTTGTTGATTCTTCTTATGTTTTATTTGTTTTGTTTTATCATAGATTGCATTGTCTCTCCATAATTGTCATACCGTGCACAGCATGGTTATGAACAGCAAGTATCCCCTCAGCACCACAGAACAAGTTTGTACACAAGTTGCACATGTGAGTTTCTATATATGTGTATGTGTCACCTATAGGGTTTTTGGCTAAATACAAATTAAATTCCATTTTAAGTGAATTCTAGATTTATTTTTCATTCCTGTCATAATATATGCCTTGACCAACATCTTCTTTATTGATTTAATGTGTTTCTGTTGTGTGATTCCTCAGACAACTAGCTGTTTATGACATTACACCTCCCCTACCCCCATTATTCTCTCTGTAAAGAGGCGGCACCTTAGGGAGTAATAAGTCTGTATAATTGATAGCTAATCAAAGGTGGATATCTGATAACCTTTCATGTCTCGTGTTTTGTGTAGAATTTTGGAATTTTGCATGAATTCTAAGTGTGTTAAATTTTTAAAATTCTAATCATTTATTCTAATTTCTTAAGCTACTGTTAAAATCACAGATACAGAGGTACCAATATTTCTTTTAAAAATATGTGAGTGGTGTGTCAATTTTTATTATTTGCTATATTAACATGTATGTATATTAGGCACATGCCATTTAATTGATGAAATACCTTTGCATGAAACTTTATGCATTCTGTGATACTCTTAACTAAGATAACTGTGATATAACCTTATATATGTCGATTGCATCAACATATATGTAACTTTTAACTAGCACATGTATTTTACTAGCAATATAACCATGTTTATTTATATATCGATTGCGTAAATATGTTATGTTATCTAACACATGTATTTTACTAACAAGAGGACCATGTGGAAGATTAGCCTTTGGCTAAACATGTATTTTATCCTCAATAAATAAAGTTTATTATTATTATTATTATGTGTAATTAATGTGTATGGAAAATATAAGTGTGTTCTTAAGTGGTGTGCTAGAGGTTAATGTTATGTAAATGTGTTGAGAAATATTTGGTACCGACTCTGAATAGCACATGTACAGAAGGGGCAATAACTTGGATTTTCTACATAACTCATCATCTTATTTCACCAAACTTCACATTTTAATACTTTCAGAAAATTATTTTATTTCCATATGCTAAAGTGTTTAAGTTCCTTTCAAGTCAACTAAATTCGCAAATCAGCAAGTGTTTCATACGATTGTAATACTGTACCTACCTCAATTTTGTTCCGGTTAAATACAGTGCCTCTGACTAATTTAAATAGGTAATTGTTGACATATTTTACATTGAATGAAGTCTACAGTTATTGAACTTTAGAAAAACGTATAGTTTTAGTAGATTTTAATATGTGATGACGGATTTATATGTGGTCAAATGTCAGGGGGTGATCACGCCCCACTTCACCGGATTGACTTTTAAACTTCCGGCAATAGCAGACGCCTGTAGCGCTCTTTTATGCCACTAAACCCGCCAAAAATGCAATTTTAAGCCTTTGTCTAGACAATTGTCACTTGTGTTGAACTTCAAACATTAACGCTAATAGCTCAAAAGCTTAGTGATAGCATATAGTACATGATTTACTATCCTATTTATCGGTGAAAACATGTGTCTAGCATAAATTAAATCAAATACAGGTACATTTTAGTCAAATTTACAACAAATTGATCCATAAAGACTTCACAAACAAAGGATGGTTATCACCTTTCGAAAAAATCAGATGTTTCGAAAGAATCAGCGTGTTCTGCACTATCTGCACCAGTTAAGAGCCTGAAGGAATATATTCACAGTTGCCGACGTCATAAAACAAAGTGAATCTGGTTTTTTTAATGCCATGGTAGACAATTTGACCAAGTGTTTGTCTGTTTGAGGTCAGAAACGCATGAATAAATCAAACCTCACTTTTCCAATACATGTTCACTATTTCCGAACGATCCTGCGAATTTTGTCTTCTTACGAAAAGCAAATCAGCTTTATATAAAAATAGCCCTTTTGTGGTGAGGTAAGGAACATTGTTCATTAGAGGAACAGTATGCTCTTCGAGGCAATACAAAGCTGATTAAACTTTCATAAATATAAAGGTATTTTGAAAAAAATGCCAAGAATTTATATGTCCAAACAAGAAAATAAATTATTAATAGGAACACACTATTACTACTGTACCGTCTGTTTATATAAATGAGTTAAATTGATCACTTCTGATGATATTTAACCAAGTTCAATCAGTTGTGCTTGTGTAGGGAAAAGTTTATATTAACCTCAAATCACGATGGAGGAATTAAAAGTCGTAGTCACAGTGACGGTAAGCGTTTTTGATAGTGGTATTGTCTCATTGTTCTCTATAATTGGTTGGTTGGTTGGTTGGTTGACGGGTTTATCGCCTCCATGATTCCACCCATGTGGGTTTCGTCTCACTGACGGCAGTCGGTGTCCTGTCGGCGTCTCTTTATAATAATATAGAACATTTATATAGCGCCCTATATAATTTGTAAAATTACTCTAAAGCGTTTTACAATATATGGATAATAGTAATAGTTATAATAGTGAAACAAAAACAATGGCTTACAATCACTTTTTTAAAATTTAATCAAGCAATGTGCACACACACACACACACAATATGTAATTGAGCAAATAAAGGGTAGTATTTACATGACGTCTTTGCAGAGACCATAAAATGCAGATGTAAAGAGGTGAGTTTTGATGTCCCTCTTGAATTTGGCCATGGTATTTGACTTTCTAATAGCAGATGGTAAGCTATTCCACAACATGGCCGAAACCATCCCAAAGCACTGGTTTCAATAGGTCCAAGTACGAGATTTTGTGACACACAACAATGATTCTGACTCCGACCACGCTGTGATCGTGATGGCTGATACAGGGTAACAAGCTCCTGTAGATACTGAGGAGCTGTTCCATTCAGTGCATTGTATGTGTACACCATAATTTTGTACTGCGAGCTGTATCGTACAGGTAACCAATGCAATACATATAGCACAGGTTTGATATGCTCTCTCTTTCGAGTACGAGTAACTAGCCGTGCTGCAGTGTTCTGAACCCTCTGCAGACAACTAGTTAGTTTGTCAGATATACCACAGAGCAGGGTGTTACCATAATTCAACCGAGAGGTAACAACTGAATGCACAAAAATCTTGCATGCATCTTCAGTTATTAAATGCCGAATACAGCCGATGTTCCTGATCTGGTAGTAACAGGATTTGGCAATAGCGTTCACTTGTTTCTCCATGTTCAGTGAACTATCAAAGTATACCCCTAGATTGTTAACAGCTGGGACAGTCTCAGTAGTTCTGGCATCGACCTTGAGCTTGAAAGCCATTGTTTGCTTTGGAGACACGACGATTAATTCCGTCTTTTCCTGATTAAGCTTTGGCATGTTGGAGTTCATCCGTGTATCCCAAATGTCTTGGTTTGATGACCATGTAAATATGTATGTCATCGGCATAGCAATGATAGCGAAGACTATGACGACGACACATCTCTCCAAATGGTTTGGAGAACAGGCAATATTTTCGTGGTCCTAACACCGATCCTTGAGGAACCTCGAAATCTATTACTTTGTCATGTGAGGTGGTTGATCCGATGGCAACACACTGTCGTCGTTCACTCAGATAAGACTGTATCCAACATAGTGCGGTATCAGTCACTCCATAAGAGTATTCCAGACGTTTATAAAGTATGCCATGGTCGTTGACGTCAACTGCAGCTGACAAGTCCAGCATGACAAGCACCGCTCTGCACTTGTTATCCAAGGCAGAAGCTGAGTTAGATCAATCAGAAATGGGGTGATCGTTAAGTTAGTGGAGCAGTTCTATCTGGTTTAATCTTTACAGCATAAAATGTTGCCTAACCTTTAAGAAAAAGGTTACCGGCATGTTTAGCTATACTATTACCAATGTTACTAGTGTACACCATTTTGCTAAGGTATCAAAATACCACTGCCAATAAAATGTAACTACGCATTGAAAATTATGCTGGCATGACTATAGCTTCGATAAAACATTTATGAAAAGATAACCATACTGAGGAAAAAATAATAAAGGTGTTATAAACAAGATATAACCCACAACAGTGCTCAGAACGTTAGAAATCCAACGGATGCTACACCGGGTTTGTAAACCCCGGACTTCAGATTGTTATACTGTCGCTGTAACCATCTGAGCAGCTTGTTGATCTCCCAGTTATACCCAAAGTGTATATCAAGGGGAGGTCACTGAAAATATGACAAACCAGAAGGCAATGGGACAGCGAATCTTAGAGCCCTTTACAATAGAAGTATTCATTAAAATTAACATGTTCTATGCATTATACAGAATTATAATTGTTAGAAATTTGGATGTTTAAACAAAACATAAATGGGTGTCAATCTAAGGCCATAGCGATGCCCATAATTCCAATGCAGCAATACCAGATATATAAATGCCAAACATTACACAGCATCACAAATAGTGTCCAGTGTATTGGCAGCAAAGCCTATGAATAACTAGACCTGGGAGGTTACTCCAAACCTGAAAACACTCTTTCTGATTGCCTCATTTTCGATATAGAAGGGAGAATACTACAACTCAAAAACATTTTCGCTATCATAACTGATGCAGTGGTACAATGTGTACCTTTTACATATAGAATAATCCCTGCTGATTTCGTATTCAAAATTATATCACACCGTAAACATTATTGAATTCTTCATGCATTAATTACAAGGATTGAATATACAAATTGACATGTAATGCATAAAGTAAACAACATCCAGCTGACATATACTCAACATTCACCAGGGCTCTATCTTTCGAGAATATATACAAAACAAATCGCTTATCCCGTCATATTTTGTTACGTATTTGGGTTTCTATTTCATGTAGATATTTAAGGTATGCATGTTGTATTCACAAAACGTTAAGAATTGTGTAGAAATTTCATATAGCACAACAAGTAAATGGGTTTGTGTGACGTTGAGATGACAAATACGATATGTACTCCGTCACCTTTACCCTGTCAGATAGACAAAATCAATACAAAGATATCATATCCCAGAGGAAATAAACGGTTTTTATTCAAACACTTCAAACAGAAATGATGTCTTATTGGTGTCACAGGAAACCATTTATACATACAAGTGTATGTGCTTGTATGTCATCTCGACGCGTTTATAGCTAATTGCACTTTATTGACATAGTACGCAACCTTTGACTTGGACAAAGCAATACGGTGACCCATTTTCACCATAAACCGAACACAAAATCGAGTTATCAAAGACACTGTAGTCTAGAGCTACCAATGTTTTCGGTCGTTGTCACGTGACTGGCTGGGACTGGTTAACAATTAACAATTATTAACGTATTTGTTATGTTTTCTATTTTCCTTTCTGGTTGTTTTGTTCCCTCTTATTTTCTTCTTTTTTCGTTCATTTTTGAATTGTAAATTATTTGTCATATTCCATTTTCTTAGACTTTAACACACGTGTTGCGAGTTAAACATGTATGTATATAAACTACGTACATGCCGAGACAGGATTGATCAATCAATAACTTAACAAAATATAATGTGTGCAATATTGTCAGATATGAATGAATTATTATTTAAAAAATGTAATGCATTTTGTAAAAAACATAATGGTGTGTTGAGACACAACTACTTTGAGGTGACAGGTTTATATAATGTCTAGGTAACGAAAAAGTAACTACATAATGTATCAGAAAATGAACAATTAAAAACACAGAAATACCGGATTTTGAGCAATTATTTTTTTCGAATGCAGAATCGATAAAAATAAGACAAAATATGACCTAAAGAAATATTCATGAACATCCTTGGGGAATAAAACTGGTGTTCTGAAAGAGTAAACGTTTAACAAAAATGATACAGAGAGATAAAATAGAATTTGCATTTGAACATACACAACGAAATCATGCTAAGTAATATGATAAAACATTGTGCATTTTGCTTAGCGAAGAAATCGGTATTTATTTGTACAGAGGTAAATCATGTCGCAACTAAATTATTTAGTATATGTTACTTTGTTATTTAGTTTTACTATGTGAAGCTACGACACTAATATCAACTGTCTAGATTTGTACGTACATGTACGAACCTGACAAAGGCTATTTGACAGGTTTGATGGCATATTACAGCGCCACTACCACTGTTCTTGACAACCGGAAGTTTACAAACCAAACCTGTGAAGCGAGGAGGGAACACTACCTGATTGTTTTGCCCTTTATAAAGCCACCATAAGATATAAAATCAAAACATGCATTTATCCAAAATTAAAACTCTATTATTAAATTCAATTAAACATCTGACAACAATTAAGGAATGAATCTTGCCAATCAGACCAACTCATTTCATCACCCAATGAAATCGACAAAAACAAGATTTTATCCTTATATTTCAATCAATGCTTCTTTTTCAATTATTGGAATTAGTGAAAGTCCTTTCTGATAGTTTGTCCCAAATTCTGGAGCTTGTGCAAGTCTACGTATTGACGTTATATACAAAACGATATAGTCCGTCATTGAAGAACCATCAAACAACATGATAGTGTACGTTGATAGTTTAATACAGTCGCCAAATTATGAACAAACAAATCACTTATTTCATATTTGATTTAGCTTGAAGTGGAGAGACGCTAAATTTGGAGATTCTAAATCTTAATTAATAATTGAATGTCGAATTAGACAGGAAACCATACGTGGCTTAAAAGGACGAGCTGTTCGACTGTATTTCATTTATGACGGTACCACATGGATGTGTGATCCAGGTTGTTTTTCGATTTGTACAGGGGTTGACACTGAAACAAAAGGCAGAATAAGTAACTGGAGGGAGAATATCTAGGGCAGTCACTATCGCTAGCAACCGGGAGCTGATAATATTTTGTTGACCCTTTTGGGTTGCTTGAACAATTTCTTGTGTAGCTTCAATGAAACTGTAAAAACCTCATACAAGTATATTGTAATTGTTGATAGTCATCTTCCTTCGCAACATATGAAAATATGTATTCATACGCACAGGCAATGCTGATCTGATCAAATTCATCGGAAATTGAAACAGGTTACCTTTGTTAGTTGCAATGAACTCAACATGAGTAGAAATATAAATATTTTTTAAATTGGAGGCACTTACTAAACCAGAACAAATTCTAGGTAGGGCTTACATTCGTATGAAACACTTGTTGATTGGCTGATTCCCTAGAAAAAAAAGGAACAAACGACACCATTTTTGATTGATGATTTACAGCATTTTGACTGTACGATGTGACGTATGAATCCGTTAACATTGATGGCTGCCCTGACATTTGGATGAACTACGTGACTCCATAAAAACTGGTCCGAGAGACTAATAGTTGATTCAATAGAAGCATAGATGTGACCTACATTTGGTTGTTGTTGCTTTGTTAGAATGTTATTGCACCTTGAGAACGAAAACAGAATAGATAAATATTCGTTTAGGTTTAAAATAAGAATTTATTGAACAACAGGACTTCGCTTGTTTCATAAGTTTCATGATTCATAAATGCAAATTTGAAAGTTTGCTGTGCAAAATGATCATCCTCAGATAATGTGTATATAAATAAACTAAATGAACCCATATTATGACACAATGATAAATATATAGGAACATTGTTCAGTTGTATTCTGGTCCTGTTGTACATTTTGATTAGACCTCTAGCCGTTACTTTGTAGAAGACTCATAGGGAAACATTACTCTTTATTTCCCTGATATTAATCATGTTTCACGAGATCCTGAAATAGACAATTTCACAACCGTGAAGATCATCAAGCTTATGCGTCAAGGTCGTCGTCTGCTCAATCTACTGGAGCGCAGGGGTGATTCCGTTTGCTCTTTTCTTCTTAATAGCCCCGAATGATGGATAATGTGACCGTAGAAACTTGAGGGCATGAGAAAAAAAGACGATTTTTATTTCCCTGACATGTGGTCAGTATCATCCAATTAAATAAGTTGTTACATAGATAAAGTACATGTACAATAATATAATTTTCTAGTTATTGTACGAACGTCAAGTGTCTCAGGTACTTCAAACAGGGAAAGCAACGTTTCCTCCATCGCAATGATGATCAAGATATGGTTCCAATGCTCATTTGACAGCTGCTTCGTGCATAAAGTCCCCTAGTGTGGTCCTTGTCCATCGTCCCTGACAACAGGACCATATGTTATGATGGAGTACTGTTGAATATGACAACCATTTTTCCTCATTTGAATGTGAATGACAAATCGATTCTTAATGACCGCTCTTAGCTGGCCGGCAATCTTTCCAGCAAGTAAATCAAGATATAAATTTTAATGAATACTAATGCCTCGCGCGTTCACCGGTGAACCACCGAGGACAGTTGTTATGCATTGTCATTTGCCATCCAACCAATCAGAGATGTCAGATTGGAATAAATCGCAGAAACTTTCGATTTTCTTTCATGTGAACACGCTTTAGGGAGTTCGAATGGGAGAACAAGAGTACTTACAAAGCAATAAATTCAGTCGGAACGTGTGTGGAGCTAAGTATGAAACGTCTTCAATTTAGCGGAAAATGATTTCTTTGTATAAAAGAATGAACTTATTGTCAGCAGAAATTATCGACGACTGTTGCGTTTTTATGCTTAGGAGTACATACATTCAAAGACGATTATAGAATGTGACTTTCTGTAATGACAGAATTAAGTCTCATACAAAATAGGATTGTCAGAAAATCAAAACAGTTAATCTCCCTTGTCAAAGACCCTTACTTATAAATGCCCATTACCAAACAAGCAGTTACGACAACCAAACCAAAGGTTCCAGTAGTATCCTGTAACGATACTTAAAAACTTAAATGCACAGAAAGATAATATGAATTTGATTTTTCCGCTGAGATGATTCACAAATATTCATCTTTTCCTATACATTTCCATAACATGTTGTTACTATGGAAATTAGAATGATGTGAACTATATGATGGTAGAGCAAAGCAATTATAAACACCTTACCAAAAATGTACAAACGTCAAGATTGAATATATTGAACACATTCTTGACGTATTGGTTTGTTTCGTAAACATTCTTAATATACAGTATTGTAGTACTTGGTTATCCTTTTATAAATATACGCCTGATCATTAAAATAAGCCTTCAAAATTGGAAAACGCGTTGTTTTTTTTCAAACGAGAAAACCCCCTATATAACAGCATTCTTCAATTATTAGCATTAGCAATTGTATATCCAGTGTACAGTGAATAACTTAGCATTTTAACTACAACGCAAGCTGCATTCAATAGCATTCTAATAATATATTAATACATAATACATCTCCGGCAAACACGCAGGCATACATACATAGGGAGATATTAGCAAGGTGGCATAGGACTAGCAGCTAGCGCCTGATAAGGCAGCTCCTGCGAATTCATAAAAATTGCATTGATTAATGTATATGCTAATTGTATTAATTGTATATATATGTACTGTAAAGCGCTATAGAGTGGCTTATGTTAGCTAGAGAGGGCGCTATATCAAATGCTGTATATTATTATTATTATTATTATTATTATTAACATCAAACCAATCGAAAAAGTCGTCAGGTAGAAAACATGTTTAATTGATCTTCCTGATTTGCTATGCAATTGCTGCAAGAACAGGGATATGGTATCTTTAAAAATGAAAACTGTTATAAGTCAAAATATATTCTTACTTCTGTCCATCTTTAGTGTCTGTATGTAGAGTTTTAATTACAATGTATAATATGCAAAGGTTTAGCGAGGCGGCTTCGGCAAATGTTATGAGGTAGTTAGAACGTGAAAATAATGATAATAATCGAACCACTAAAATAATATTGAATGACAAAACAAATAATATCTACGTGTTTAACTATTTTTTGGAAAAGAGTAACTTACAAGTTCATTAATATTTCTTAACAAGTTAAAAAATATATAGGTCTATCACATGTAAAAATTCTGGATTCATAATTGTAAATCATGAAATATGACAAATGTTTTCCGTAGCCAATGGTACTGATGTACTATAGCGTAATTTCAGTAGTTCAAACCTTTATACAAAGTCAATAAAGCTATCCTAAGCTTTAGAGAATTGGCATCACCGACGGAATCGAGAAATGGATTTCGAAATGGATCCTTGTACGGAGATAATATCCGTCTATTTGCTCCCCCGACCGTATGTTTGCATTGCACATTTGTCTCCTCAACGACACAACGTCGCGTTCATCATGTGATAATCAGTGAAAACTGACCGGAGAGCTACCAGCGCGATCACCTACAGATAGCAATGTTTGCGCTCAAGATTTTCAAGAACATTTAGCAAACAAAATTGGTCTGTGTGCTTATCTGTTGAAGAGCTCCTAAAAGCGCTACAATTACCTCAACTCGCCCTTGCTCACTGCATGCATTTTAAAAGCTATTTCAACTATAAAGCAAAACCGAGTCCCCGTCGTGTCCTGCCCTACATTTATCAAAAAGCTTTTGTAATCTCGGTTTCGTTAGCTTATCTCTCCAAATCGCCTCATTGATTTTCCCCTGGCAATTGAGTTGTTGTCGCCGTGACGCGAAGAGAAGGCGCTTCCGGGCTACGCCGGCCACGTGTTTGCTCGGTTTGACAGCTGAGATGGGCCATTTTTCATGGGTAGTGTTCAGTTTCTGGGTTGCAGGAAATTGGCACGTGCTTTCCGTCCTTCTCAATCAATGGATTTACTTCATTTTTACATACAAAGTCAGGGTAATTCTTTGAAAACATAAATTATACTCCAACAACGATTTATATAATCCACCGGCTTTGATCTCTTCTTTCGACTTAATTTATCATTCTGAGCAAACATCCAGCGGGATGGAAATTTATATTTGCACAGATAATTAGGAAAAAAAAAACCGTGAACAGGAAAAAAATTACCTGTACAGAAATTGGCAGGTAAAAACATGACATTCGAATGACGCAGCGTTGAGTTGCCATAGCAATAACAAAAAGATCTAAAATAGAAATTATTAAAAAGAAAATATCAACGAATGCAGTTATAATTTATCGCATAGATAGAACACAGCCATCACGCAATATTAACAGTTGCTAGGCGATAACGCTATTTCCGATAACACTGCATGTAACATTTTCAATGAAGCCGTATCGCTTTCAAATCATATGTCAGTGCCATTAATTATTTTTAAAAATAAATAAATTTCCACTGAATTTATTTTCGCATCTTTTCTCGTGAATCATCGCCTCCCCAGCTGATGACACGAGACAGTCATTGTGTTATTATGATAGTACACGCGCTATTGTGTTACAAGCCTTTCCCCACAGGTAACTAATGACAACAGAAACATGTACAACTGTAGCATGCATTGTTATAACCAAAAGGACACAGCCTGACTTGTGGGGTGGAGAAAGAGCCGTTGACAATTCTGATCCGTGACAAGAAGAATGCATTTACACATTCTTTAGTTTACAAGAAAATAGTGTTTTATGTTAGCCTAATAAAGGAGAAATGTACGAAACAGACCTGAGCCCTATTTTTTTTTTTTTTTTAATTCTGCCTCTGTGTCAATTTTCTTGTTTTGACGTTACTGAAATTTGAAGAAAACGTACAAAACATCTTCAAATCGTCGTTCTTTTCGTTGATTTAAGCTAATATGAATTCGAATGGGGACAATCCTACTGTATTGTAAGAATTGTGGCGTCATATCGTGATTATACTTTCGGAGCGGATGCATGATATACTGTCTATAATTACAAACATACAATGCAAAGAAACGTACCAATACAAATGTACAGTACAAATATATATATACAGCACAAATATACAGCACCAATAAAATATACAGTAAAATATACAATACAAATAAAGAGTACAAATATAAACATAGATTCATAAAGTACAAACTTACAATGAAAATGTACACGTCAAACATACAATGCAAATATACAGTACCAAAACAAATATAAAGTACCAAAACAAATATACAGTACCAAAACAAATATGCATTACCAAAACAAATATACAGTACCAAAACAAATATACAGTAACAAATATACAGTACCAAAACAAATATACAGTACCAAAACAAATATACATTACCAAAACAAATATACAGTACCAAAACAAATATACAGTACCAAAACAAATATACAGTAACAAATATACAGTACCAAAACAAATATACAGTACCAAAACAAATATACAGTACCAAAACAAATATACAGTACCAAAACAAATATACAGTACCAAAACAAATATACAGTACCAAAACAAATATACAGTACCAAAACAAATATACAGTACCAAAACAAATATACAGTACCAAAACAAATATACAGTACCAAAACAAATATACAGTACCAAAACAAATATACAGTACCAAAACAAATATACAGTACCAAAACAAATATACAGTACCAAAACAAATATACAGTACCAAAACAAATATACATTACCAAAACAAATATACAGTACCAAAGCAAATATACAGTACCAAAACAAATATACAGTACCAAAACAAATATACAGTACCAAAACAAATATACAGTACCAAACAAAATATACAGTACCAAAACAAATATACAGAAACAAATATACAGCACCAAAACAATTATACAGTACCAAAACAAATATACAGTACCAAACAAAATATACAGTACCAAAACAAATATGCAGTAACAAATATACAGCACTAAAACAAATATACAGTACCAAAACAAATATACATTACCAATGCAAATATACAGTACCAAAGCAAATATACAGTACCAAAACAAATATACAGTACCAAATAAAATATACATTTCCAAACAAATATACAGTACCAAAACAAATATACAGTACCAAAACAAATATATAATAACAAATATACAGCACCAAAACAAATATACATTACCAATACAAATATACATTACCAAGGCAAATATACAGTACCAAAGCAAATATACAGTACCAAAACAAATATACAGTACCAAACAAAATATACAGTACCAAAACAAATATACATTACCAAAACAAATAACCAGTAACAAAACAAAGATACAGTACCAAACAAAATATACAGTACGAAAACAAATATACAGTAACAAATATACAGCACCAAAATAAATATACAGTATCAGAACAAATATACAGTAACAAATATACAGTACCAAAACAAATATACATTACCAAAACAAATAAACATTACCAAACAAATATACAATACCACACAAAATATACAGTACCAAAACAAATATACAGTACCAAAACAAATATACATTACCAAAACAAATATACAGTACCAAAGCAAATATACAGTACCAAAGCAAATATACAGTACCAAACAAATATACATTACCAAAGCAAATATACAGTACCAAAGCAAATATACAGTACCAAAAAAAATATACAGTACCAAAAGAAATATACATTACCAAAGCAAATATACAGTACCAAGCAAATATACAGTACCAACCAAAATATACAGTACCAAAAATATACAGTACCAAAACAACAAATATACAGTACCAAAGCAAATATACAGTACCAAAAAAAATATACAGTACCAAAAGAAATATACAGTACCAAAACAAATATACAGTACCAAAACAAATATACAGTACCAAACAAAATATACATTACCAAAACAAATAAACAGTACCAAACAAATATACGTTACCAAAGCAAATATACAGTACCAAAACAGATAAACATTACCAAAGCAAATATACAGCACCAAAACAAATATACAGTACCAAAACAAATATACAGTACCAAAACAAATATACAGTACCAAAACAAATATACAGTACCAAAAACAAATATACAGTACCAAACAAAATATACAGTACCAAAACAAATATACAGTAACAAATATACAGCACCAAAATAAATATACAGTACCAAAACAAATATACAGTAACAAATATACAGTACCAAAACAAATATAAATAACCAAAACAAATATACAGTAACAAATATACAGTACCAAAACAAATATAAATAACCAAAACAAATATACATTACCAAAACAAATATACAGTACGAAAGCAAATATACAGTACCAAAACAAATATAAATTACCAAAACAATTATCCAGTACCAAAACAAATATTCAGTACCAAAACAAATATCCAGTACCAAAACAAATATACAGTACCAAAACAAATATACAGTACCAAAAACAAATATACAGTACCAAAACAAATATACAGTACAAAAACAAATATACAGTACCAAAAACAAATATACAGTACCAAACAAAATATACAGTACCAAAACAAATATACAGTAACAAATATACAGCACCAAAATAAATATACAGTACCAAAACAAATATACAGTAACAAATATACAGTACCAAAACAAATATAAATAACCAAAACAAATATACAGTACGAAAGCAAATATACAGTACCAAAACAAATATAAATTACCAAAACAAATATCCAGTACCAAAACAAATATACAGTACCAAAACAAATATACAGTACCAAAAACAAATATACAGTACCAAACAAAATATACAGTACCAAAACAAAAATACAGTAACAAATATACAGTACCAAAACAAATATAAATTACCAAAACAAATATACAGTACCAAAACAAATATACAGCACCAAAATAAATATACAGTACCAAAACAAATATAAATTACCAAAACAAATATACATTACCAAAACAAATATACAGTACCAAAATAGATATACAGTACCAAACAAAATATACAGTACCAAAACAAATATACAGTTCAAGTATGCAATACAAACACACAATACAAATATACAGTACTAACATGCAAAACGAATATAAAGAACAATTATATAATACAAATACAGAAACATGCAAAACATATACAATTACCGGTACTTACATACAGAATGAATCAACGATATAAATATTCAATTCAAATATACGGAAATAAATATATATTGTAAGTGATAAATTTGTCAATTCAAATTTGAGATTTTTACAGCACACATGTATTTACAAAAAAAACGGATACATTCGTTAATGTTTGTTTAACTTGCCACACAGCTGTTTAAAACCCCGCGGCCATCAATCTATACTTTATATAGGGAGTACAGATGTGTTAAATTTGAAAACCACCAACACCATATATATTTCAAAATCATGCAACACAAAAGATCACAGGTGTTGATGTCATTGTATTAGTCAATATTCAGACGCTCTGTGCATGTATGCAAATAAATTATGTATTGACCAAAATCATCTAGTTTCCTGAAGGTCGTTGTGCCATACGATACGTGTACCGCTCTTTGTCGTTCACGTAAACCAATACCACAGTACCATTTTGCGTTTTGATAAAAAAAAACAAAAAAAACCCAGTTAATTTGTATGTTGTGCGTTAGATCGGTGTCAGCTGAATTGTAATGTAACACCAATTATACACAGGATTATAGGACCCATATATCGGATAGGTAGATCGATATACAGTATATTTGTCAGCCTCTGTTATTTGAAACAAAATGCATGAAAAAGGACATAGAATTGTCCATCCCTTCATGGATTGATGACAGTCAGTTTCTGTTTTCTATGACTCCTTTATATTGATGTGACCTTTTAGTATGAAGCCATGTCATGCAATATTTCAATCAATTATGTTTTTATATCGTGGTTGTGACATTCAATGACAAAAGGCTCCTATAATTTCTTTAGTGATAGAGGAGTATACATAGACTGTTTGTCGAACGAATTTAGATTTTACTTTAGACCGTTGAGCAAAGTATTGCTTTTCTAGTTATGGTAAGCCATAGCAGGTTAAAGAAAGGATGTATTTAATTGAATTATCGAACCCTATGTATGTTTCAATGAAATTAATTCACATAAACAACCACTTTCTCTTTCGTGGTCACGTCACCTTGCTGCGATTTGACATGTGTCTTACAACAACTGTTAGGCCAAGCAAACAATGTTATGGTAAGGCAGCATTAGGGCAGGGAGTTACCACTTATAAAGGAGGTAACAAATGTAGTACAAAAAGTACAGATGATTCTTACTTAATCGTTTAAATATCATTACTTTCAAACCATTCACTACTTGCTATTCCGTCTTTGCGTATTGCAGAGTTATCTTCTCTTGAGAGCAGGTATTGATTGTTACGTCATTTTTTTTTTGAGAGTAACGTCATCAATTTTTGAGAAAACGACGTAATTTTCTCACACGAACCAATGACGTAGCAATCAATACCTGCTCCCAAGAGAAGATAACTCTGCAATACGCAAAGACGGAATATTCATTCTACTCATCTTCCTATTCTTATATTTGTCGCACTTGCCTTTCTCGAAGACGGCCAGAGTTCCATTCCTTTGATTGGACGTGAAAAGATATTGCTTCAACTAACCGACCATGTGGGTTTATAGGGATAACAAAAGAGTATCATTGATACAACGTAGTATATAGGGTTAACTAGATATTAGCATTGATAGTATATAGGGATAACAAGGGATTGACATTTATACAACATAGTATATAGGGCTAACTAGAGATTAGCATTGATACAACGTAGTATATAGGGTTAACTAGTTATTAGTATTGGTAGTATATAGGGATAACAAGGAATCGACATTGATACAATGTAGTATATCGGGTAAACTAGATATTAGCATTGATAGTATATAGGAATAACAAGGGATTGACATTGATACAACGTAGTATATAGGGTTAACTATATATTAGCATTGATAGTATATAGGGATAACAAGGGGTTGACATTGATACAATGTAGTATATAGGGTTAACTAGAGATTAGCATTGATAGTATATAGGGATAACAAGGGACTGACATTGATACAATGTAGTATATCGGGTTAACTAGAGATTAGCATTGATAGTATTTAGGGATAACAAGGGATTGACATTGATACAACGTAGTATATAGGGTTAACCAGAGATTAGCATTGATAGTATATAGGGATAACAAGGGACTGACATTGATACAATGTAGTATATCGGGTTAACTAGAGATTAGCATTGATAGTATATAGGGATAACAAGGGGTTGACATTGATACAACGTAGTATATAGGGTTAACCGGAGATTAGCATTGATAGTATATAGGGATAACAAGGGATTGTCATTGATACAACGTAGTATATAGGGTTAACCAGAGATTAGCATTGATAGTATATAGGGATAACAAGGGATTGACATTGATACAACGTAATATATAGGGTTAACTAGAGATTAGCATTGATAGTATTTAGGGATAACAAGGGATTGACATTGATACAACGTAGTATATAGGGCTAACTACAGATTTGCATTGATACAACGTAGTATATAGGGTTAGCTAGAGATTAGCATTGATAGTATATAGGGATAACAAGGGGTTGACATTGATACAACGTAGTATATAGGGTTAACTAGATATTAGCATTGACAGTATATAGGGATAACAAGGGATTGCCGTAGATACAACGTAGTATATAGGGTTAACTAGATATTAGCATTGATAGTATATAGGGATAACAAGGGGTTGACATTGATACAACGTAGTATATAGGGCTAACTACAGATTTGCATTGATACAACGTAGTATATAGGGTTAACTGGTTATCAGCATTGATAGTATAAAGGGATAACAAGGGATTGATATTGATACAACGTAGTATATAGGGTTAACTAGAGAGTAGCATTGATAGTATATAGGGATAACAAGGGATTGACATTGATTCCACGTAGTATATAGGGCTAACTAGAGATTTGCATTGATACAACGTAGTACATAGGGTTAGCTAGAGATTAGCATTGATAGTATATAGAGATAACAAGGGGTTGACATTGATACAACGTAGTATATAGGGTTAACTGGTTATTAGCATTGATAGTATATAGGGATAACAAGGGATTGACATTGTGATATGTAGTTTATAGGGTTAACTAGAGATTAGCATTGATAGTATATAGGGATAACAAGGGATTGACATTGTCAGTAAAAAAGGGATAACACGGAACTCACATCTGTAGAACATGCATGTAGGGAATACATGGGGCTATCAGTGAAAGTATAAAAGGATTATACGGGATTATAATGGGTAGTATTTAAGGATTACCATTGAATAATTGATTGTATATTCCGTCTTTGCGTATTGCAGAGTTATCTTATCTTGGGAGCAGGTATTGATTGTTACGTCACTTGTTTGTGAGAGTAACGTCATCAATTTTTGAGAAAACGCCGTAATTTTCTCGCACAAACCAATGACGTAACAATCAATACCTTCTCCCAAGAGAAGATAACTCTGCAATACGCAAAGACGGAATAGGGACTACAAGGGATTGTCATTAATAGTATTCAAGTATCCCATGGACTTATTATTGAATGTGTTAAGGCATTACACGTGAGCATCATTGGCAGAATAAAGGGGTAGCAAGGGATTATCCTGAATGGTATATAGGAATTGCACGGAATCATCATTGATAGCGTGATGGGAATAAAAAAGGATTATAATTGATAACATAAAGGGATTGTAAGGAACTATTAATGGTAGTATGGAAGGCTTACAAGTGATTGTCACTGACAGTATAGGAGGATAAAGCAATTCGAATTGACAATTAGTTTTGAGAATGACTAAATGGAATTACAAAAGATTTTGAATTTAGAATAAAATAGAAAACAATATTTCATTTCTGTTTTATACTGTCAAAATAATACACTGTACTGTACTTATTTTAGATTAACAGTGAAAATATACCACATACTATCGAGATTAACAATGCTAGCCAACACTGACTTTTTTAAAGTGAATACATGTGGACCTTAACGCTATTTTAATTAATCATGAACTAAATCTATGTTATTTCATAATAATTTTCCATGGTAATGTTTCCAGGAATCATTCATAACTACATATTCCATTTTAGAGAAAAGAAAAGTAATATAGGAATTCACATGAATGTGCGGTTATTTAATACTACAAAACCTTTCCGTTTGTATTTTTCTGCGGGGTTGCCCTTTTAATTCTATGGTAAAGTCGGGTCGCGACATTTCCCCTTTGACGCGTAACGCCGCAACACGCCTAGAGACTGAACAACTGATCTGTATCGAAGTGCGTTTTCCATTTGAGTTATACGTGTAACAGCTGACACGTTTTAATTATTTCATTCAAATTTCATTAAAAGAACAATAGCACTTTGTATGATATACAGACTATATAATAATAAAAAATATTTTTCCAATCCGTATACACGTTGCAATGGAAAGTAGACGTTTTTTTTTTATTACACCATTAAGTAAGAAGTGATCCACAACCCTCTCTTAACGTTTTGCTTTCCATGTCGTAAATTTTGAATACTATTTTAAACGATTTTTTCATTTAAGTGACATGTTGACATGGCTTGGCAGATTCTACCACAGAAATAACAAGGGTGCATTTTATGATTGTTTTTGTGATTTCGCGCGTATTTGTAATTAAAGTTTTATCATGTGTTATGCTAGTATGTAATGTATATAAGAAATTTGTGTTTAGCTATGTAATACATATAAGCAGTTTGTGTTTTGCTGTGAAATTTATACCAGTAATTTGTGTTTAGCTATGTAATACATGTAAGCAGTTTGTGTTTTGCTGTGAAATTTGTATCAGTAATTTGTGTTTAGCTATGTAATACATGTAAGCAGTTTGGGTTTTGCTGTGAAATTTATACCATTAATTTGTGTTTAGCTATGTGATACATGTAAGCAGTTTGTGATTTGTTGTGAAATTTGTATCAGTAATTTGTGTTTAGCTATGTAATACATGTAAGCAGTTTGTGTTTTGCTGTGAAATTTAAATAAGTAATTTGTGTTTTACCTTGTTATTGATATAAGTAGTTTGTGTTTAGTTATGTTCTTTATTTATAATATAGTAGTTTGTGTTTAGCTATGCACTCTATTTATAATATAGTAGTTTGTGTTTAGCTATGTAATACATATAAGCAGTTTGTGTTTTGCTGTGAAATTTATATCAGATATTTATGTTTTAACTTGTTATTAATATAAATAGTTTGTGTTTTGCTATGTACTTTATTTATAATATAGTAGATTGTGTTTTGCAATGCACTTTATTTATAATACAGTAGTTTGTGTTTTGCTATGTACTTTATCTATAATATAGAAGTAAGTGTTTCGCTATGTACTTTATCTATAATATAGTAATATGGGTTTTGCTATGTACTTTATTTATAACATAGTAGTTTGTGTTTTGCTATGTACTTTATCTATAATATAGTAATATGTGTTTTGCTATATAATTTACATTAGTTCTTGTAGTGTGTGTTTTGCTATGTAATACATATAAGCAGTTTGTGTTTTGCTGTGAAATTTAAATCAGTAATTTGTGATTTACCTTGTTAATAATATAAGTAGTTTGTGTTTTGCTATGTACTTTATTTATAATAAAGTAGTTTGTGTTTTGCTGTGTACTTAATCTATAATATAGAAGTTTGTGTTTTGCTGTGTACTTTAATTATAATATAGTAGTTTGTGTTTTACTCTGTACTTAATCTATAATGTAGTAGTATGTGTTTTGCTATGTACTTTATTTATAATATAGTACTTGTGTTTTGCTGTGTACTTTATCTATAATATAGTAGTTTGTGTTTTGCTATGTACTTTATTTATAATATAGTAGTATGTGTTTTGCTATGTACTTTATCTATAATATAGTAGTTTGTGTTTTGCTATGTACTTTATTTATAATATAGTAGTTTGTGTTTTGCTATGTACTTTATCTATAATATTGTAGTATGTGTTTTGCTATGTACTTTATTTATAATATAGTAATTTGTGTTTTGCTATATAATATACATTAGTACTTGTAGTGTGTGTTTTGCTATCATGACGTCACGAAGAACACAGATTGGTGGAAAATTTAGCGTAATTTAGCTTAAAATTTTACGCTATATTGTCCATGTAATTGTCACGTCACGACGTTGTTCTTTTGAATGAACCTGAAGAGCCCTGTGAAGGGGGAAAGCAGCTAGTTTTTTAGTCGATCGTTAATCTTATTTTTTCTCTCTCTATATGTATATATATAAAGCATTTGAGTATTTGAATAAATTAAGATATTAAAAGATGTGAGTCTTTATAAAGTATGCTAATGTATGTATTTAAAGTAAGATATAATCAGATATGAGTATTTAAGATGAAATCTACTGAAACAGTCTGAATGCGTGTCTAACAGCATCCACGTTAGCTCCAAAATAAATACAACAAGAGGCCCAAAGGGTCTGTATCGCTCACCTGTTTCTTTTATTTCATGCAACTGACATATAGGTAACTTAAGACAAAATTTGGTGACTAGAACACAAGACATCTTATTATCTTTGAAACAGTTCTGAAGATATTGTTGTTTGAAACTTGAAATTTCAATTTTAAAGCTTTTAACCCATATTGACCTTTGACTCCCGACTTACACTTAAAGTTGACCTTTGACCTCATTACTGTAATAAAGAAAACAATTAACACAGCTGGTCTACATAACATACCCAAGTATCATGACTCTAGTCCAAATGGTTCTTAGGATATTGGTGTTTGAAGTTTTTAACATATTTGACCCCAGTGACCTTGAAAGTAAGTCAAGGTCGTTTTAATGAGGAAACGTTATAGCATTCCATCTCGGGTACCTACTTCCCAAATATCATGACCCTGGGCCTAATGGAATTTGAGAAGAAGATTGTTAAAGCCTTTGACCCATGTTGACATTTTACCCCCCGACTAGCATTTAAAGTTGACCTTTGACCTCATAACTGTAACGGAGAAAAATATTTACACTGCTAGTATAAATAACATACCCAAGTATCATGACTCTAGTTCAAATGGTTCCTAGGATATTGTTGTTTGAAATCTTTCATATATTTGACAGCTGTGACCTTGAAAGTAGGTCAAGGTCATTTTAATGAGAACATTTTATAGCACTACATCCCAGGTACCTACTGGCCAAAGTATCATGGCCCTGGGCATTATGGAACTTGTTGAAGCTTTAAACCAAAGTTGACATTTGAACCCCGACTAGCATTTAAAGTTGACCTTTGACCTCATTACTGTAATTGAGAAAAAACATTTGCACTGCTGGTCTACATAACATAAGCACTCCATCCTAGGTACCTACTGGCCAAATATCATGACCATAGGTCCTACAGTTCTTCAGAAGAAGTCGTTCAAACGAAAAAGTTGACGGACGAACACCGCAGTACGGCATAAGCTCACATGGCCATTCGGGCCAGGTGAGCTAACAATCTATGAAGTTGATTAGACCTTCTTTCTGGAATCATAGGTCATAAACCTGAATCAAATGAAAGAAACAGACATGCTCCGAAATATATTCCTTATAAAGGTCTCTAAATATACGTCAGATGCGTAACTCTTTATCAGATTTGTCATTACCCTGAAGAATAAGATATTATCATCGACCTTTACTACATATCCAAAAATGAAGTACCATTGACAGCAGAATGGACCTATTTTGAACGGAATGTGTTAACCTAATTAGGTTTGAATTCCCCAAAGCCTCAACTTCCTGTTGTATGGCGACAGACGATTCGTTGACATGGCAACTGACAGGAAGTATTCGCTTTTCAGTCAATCCTTGGTCAGAGGATCTCTAAATCACACTTAATTGATGATCTATAATGTATGTATGCCCGACGGCAAGGATCCCATCCTTATCAATAATTCATGTTTGTGATGTATAGATCTAATTTGTGGTTTTATAGTCTACAGATCCGCAGGTTTATGGAAAATCAGCGATTTTATCGTATTTCAGAAACGTATATAAAATAAAATATGGCTAACGAACAGTCATAGATCGCCGAATGTATCTAAGTTTTGCGAATCGAACTCGTATTTTATTTTAAACTATGTACTATCTAATAAAAGCACTTATAAAACAAAACGATTTATTACACATATAAGACAATATTTTATTGTGCGCAGTTATTTGTTTCGGGGATATTTATTTTTGAATGGCAGTTAGAATGGAGCTATATGTTTAAGAGTCGCTTAATATACAACTTATTGTGTTATTGATTTGTTGCTATTTATAATATTTCATCAAGTTGAAGTTATATTAATGCTATGGACTCCAATAGGTCAACTCTACAGTCACGTTTCGACTTACTTGACACTTCGAATCTCAATTACTGTTATAATTCTTTATTTGTTTCACGAGGATTACGAACAGATCTCAATTACAATAAGCCTCTCCATAAACAAAAATAGTTTGATAAATCATTAGTTACTATGTAATATACACATGCAATGATCTCCAGAGACTGTAACTGTCGGGCAGGAATTGTTTGTTCTAGTGCATTCCTAACAAAACTGAACTGGTAGTATGGAAGTATTTTCACTCTTATCATACATATATAGAAAAATCTTAAGGTGTCAATCTCTACTTATAACATATTGGAAAAGGAAAAACCAGTAGATACACGGAAAGCGGGGTATAATACTATGTGAAAGTAAAGGGAAGAAGAAGAAAAAACGTGCATCAATGAGAGAGAGGAATAGTAAGATCACCTAGTCATTCCTTACATAAATGCATTGTTCGAAACCAAAGAATATATGACAAACGTGCCATAGAAATAACAATAAAAAAAATATTCCGAAACATCAAAGTACACCTTAAGTTTGAAAACAATCGATGCAAGCGTTGAAGAATGTATCCATACATTCGGATGTATCACAGAGAAAAGAAAATGGTTGTGTGTCCAGCATGGTAAAAATTGTATGACACTCAGACTTTATATAAAAAGAAATTCATCAGGTCAGTTAGGCAGCAGCTGGATACTAGAACAAAATAATCGGCAATCACAGACCATGCTTCACAATCATTGCATAATCTTAATAAGTGTTGGATAGAGCACAGGAACTTGAATTTCTATCAGAATGGTCTATTTAAGCTCAGAGAACTGATTAAGCCCAATATATACCCCCCTTACCGTAGGTAAGGACAGGAGCGTAACGTAATTTTGAATAAAAATATGATATATTGCAAAATGTATTTACCGTCTGACGGGCCATTTTTCACTCGCAGCCAGCTGCAAATTATGGTATTCGTACAGAAAAATATCCCATCTGTTCAGTAAAACCGAAAATTAAACAAGGGAGATAATCCATGCATGTTTTCTTGGCGGCGAATTTAAAAAAAACGGCCGCAGGGATTTGAAAATAAGATCGCAGACCATGGCAGTTCATTTGGATGCTAGTTGTTGGTATGTATACTGAATGTTATGGTGTAACAGTGGCTGATTCATGTCTTTCTCCCATTTTCCACAGTATTTAGAAACCCTCCCAGGATTTGAGCAAAACCCACCCTATAAATGCTTATTCAATAATGACTGTTTTGTTTTAGTAAATGGTTGTGTATGTCCTGTCCCAATGTCATAACATTTATATTGCTTTATACAAAGTTGAGGTATCTAAAATAGGGCCATAAATATTGTAAATATTGTGAATATTGTTTGCATGTTTTTTCTGTGGAATAATCCAAGGGTAACAAAAAAACCCACCAACATCAATAAAAAAAAGTGGTTTCCCTCACTAAAATTGGCACATACACTACAGTAACTTATATTACTATATTTTTTTTTAAAACTTTTATAATTTTTTTTTTTTTTGCTAAAAACTTCATTTTCAATAAAATGAAAATATACTGTATACAGTACCTGGTATACTAATGTGTACTGGGGAAACGGCGATTTTTTGTATAGGTCCCCCGAACAAAGGGATACATATTTTAAAATGAATATATGTGTGCCAGAACAATTAAATTATAAAAATGCAGTGCATCCATACATTCCCAAAAGTTAACATATAACTGTTGAGCAGTGGCAGGCTTGGATCCGGAATATGCAACAGGCCATCGGACTCCCCTAAAGCCCATGTGTCAACATACCCCCCGCCTAGCCTGCCAATGTACTATCTGCCTACCAATGAACCACCCGCCTAACAATGAACCGCCCCACCCGCCTACCAACATATCACCCAATTGTCAACATAACACCCGCCTAGCCTGCCAACATACTATCTGCATAGTGATGAACCACCCGCCTACCAACATATCACCTGCCTACCCATGTGTCAACATACCACCCGCCTACCCTGCCAACATACCATCCGCCTAGCCTGTCACCATACCACCCGCCTAGCCTGCCAACATACCACCAGCCTAGCCTGTCAACATACCACCCGCCTAGCCTGCCAACATACCACCTGTATGGGTAGGCAGGTGATATGTTGGTAGGCGGGTTAGTATGGTGGTAGACAGTTGGCACGGTGGTAGGCTGTTGGCATGGTGGTAGACGGTTGGTATGGTGGTAGACAGTTGGTACGGAGCTCAGTTCATATATTTTTTTACGTGTGACCACTGTACTGAATGTAGATCCCATGTTTAAGACCAGGATCTCCATACACAATGGGGGCTAGGACGCCTTGGGGGCGGAGGACACTCGATCAAGGCTATCACAACGGGGGCTATGGACGCCCTGGGGGGCACTCGATTAACACTGATACAGGGGTGTCAGCGTTTCAGTTGACAGATTTTGCGTTTTCATTCCGTTTTCATTCCGTTTTCATTCCATTTCATTCGCGTTTTCATTTCATTTCGTTCTCAAGATTCGATTCGTTCCGTTTCCGTCGCAGACTGTTTTTTTCGTTTCGTTCTGCTTCGTTCCATGTTAAATCCTCTCTACCTTAATCGTTCCGTTTCGCTCCGTCCCAGTCCGAGTGGAGCTTTCGTTTCGTTCCGTTCTACACTCGTTCCGTTCCGTTCCATCGGCGAGGCGCTTGTACATTGATGTGAAAAAAA